>NW_022706625.1:214691-226681 GCF_011630105.1 Anneissia japonica
TATGATACTTTATTTTCTTCATGTTTTTGGTGGGGTTTCATTTCTTCTATTTTATCTAATTGACGTCTTTTGAATGTGTATTTTAATTAATTCCTTACTGTTTTATTGTTTTATCCAATCATGCTATGTTTTAATTGACTGCAATAAAGATGAATTAGAGTTACATGTAAAAATAATAAATATAAAAAAATAATACCAATAATTAAAATAATTATATTAAATACAAACCTTGTGTTGGCACTGGGCGTCAGCATTATGCTCGAGAAGTAGTAAACATATTTTTTCATTGGCAAAAGCCTCTTCGCAGGCGAGCATGAAGACCGGGGTGCCATTATTTGATCTGTTATCGCATTCGGCGCCATTCCTTATCACCATCTCTGTACAGTTGACATGGCGACTAGTCGGTAAAATACAATAGAAAAGTATACCTGGAGATATTCAAGAAAACGATTATTCTTCTACACGTGGCATATGGAAATTAGATGATGGTGATGATGTTTTAGCAAATTTTATGTAGGAATCAGGTTTTAATGTGTAGGCTTATTGTTTTTTAACTTTGGGATTTTTAGTGATTTTTTTTGCGTGGAATGCGCTTTGACCCACTGAAAAGTTGCTTAAAATGCTAATTTGCATGAATTGATTAAATTGATTGATTGATACATTGGCGTGATGATGATTATACTGAAGATAATGATGATGTCATTGTCATCATCATCATGGTTGGCGATGGTGTTGATCGGAGTGATCACGACGATGACGATGATGATGATAATGATGATGATGACGATGATTGTAATGATTATCGTAATGGTGATGATAATGATGGAAAGAATGTTCATGATTATGGTGATTCTGATAATGATGGTATATTGATAATGATGATGATAATTATGTTGATAAGATTATGATATTAATGGTGGTGGTGGTGATGATGATGATGACAATAATTTTGGACTTCATGACAAACTGAAAGCCTGACAATATGTAACGCGATATGCAAGGTCTATTGTATTGCAAATAGAATTCGCTCCTTATACACCTTTTCATTTTGTTTTCGTTCCTGAGCAAACAGTCAAGCTGGATTTTGCAAATAAAATTACGATATACTTAGTTAATATCTAACAGCTCCATGGTTACGTAGGCAATGCAATTTGCGTTATTGTTAGTGGTGTTTTAACAAGGCCATATTCACTTATAATTATAATCACTATTCGATTTCCTATATGATAAATTGGTGTAGATGTAGATATGTGTTGTTAACTGCTATATACACCGGCTAATTTCCGAAGGTCATTTTTAATCTCATTTTGTTTGAGACTTATTGTAGCAGTTGCAATGGTTTGAGTTGTTTAATGTGACATTATCTTTGTTTTTTCTCTAACATAAATTATAATGATTTTTTAAATAATTAATTAAACCTCATCCAGCTCGATGTTATAAGGGGGGGGGGGGGAAGGAGCCGGCCTCCTAAATTTTTTATAATTAAAAAAATGGTGAAAATAGGGAAAATATATTCAAATTTTAAGTCTGAGAGTGCCACAGACCGGTCCGGTCACAGACCCACAATCTGTAAAAATTCCTCCCTGTTCCCCTCTATTTCAATTTTCTGGATCATCCACTGTGTATAGAGGTATTAAAGTAGGCCTAATATTGTACGCTATGACTCTGTCGTGTATACCTACGTAAACTTATCAGCCCAATTTCAATTTATATGGAAGGATATTTATATTCGTCATAACATATATGGATGGTTTGCACCGTATGTTTATAAACATTTGATAATGGAATGGGTAAGGGGAAATTCTTGTAACTTGTAACTTGATTTACTTTAATGTCGTTTTTGTTGTAGTGTAATTCTTTGTCGTATTTGAGGTGGTTTAAAACTACAAATTCCCCATCAATTATAAACCGCCGTACTCCACAATCGGTGCCCTTTTAAATGAAAGGAACATTCAGAAACACTTTACAATACGTATAGGCCTACATATTAATGTTAGTTTGTTTCATATGAAAGGCCTAACTCACCTTTCCCATCGATGTCTCTAATCTTCATATCTGATCCAGCATTACATAGGATTTCCAGTGACTGGACATGGCCATATTCTGCGGCTCTCATGGCCGCTGTTCGCCCATTGAGGTCCGTGACATTCGGGTGAGCCCCTAGCTCTAATAAGAATTTCATCATCTCCTCATCATTGGCCTTTGCAGCTAGATGGATAGCTGTGTCCCCTCCGTTCGGTTCACTGTAGTTGATGAGGTGCTGAACTCCGTGTGAACATAGTTTCTCTATCTGAGCCGTGTCTTTATTACGGACACACTGTAACAGTTTGTGTATTTGAAGAACTTCTAGTCTCGTCTGGGCAACCGGCATTTTGTTTGAATTTTCACGTTGTCAACATAAATAATCAAAAGATCTGGCGAATTTAACGAGAGTTCCCCTGCAAACGTGACTAACAAACCCACTATTCAGTTTAAGTTCACAACAATAAAATACTTCGCCCCAGCACAGCAGACTAATAAAGCGGCCTATATTTCAGAAATGACTCACCCATATAGTGTATAATACTCAAAGTATACGTTTTAACATAGAGTCGCCTCGATAGTCCTAAAACCACCTGCCAAGTAAAAACATATTCAGGTAATGAAGATAAAAGGGGAAATTCAGTGTTTCCTGTATACACAAAAGCAAAGGCTTAGGGTTCTACATTAATCCGAGTCCGCTCGCCAATTATTACATATTTCGATGTTGATAGCTTCCTGGAGACGAGATAATTTCCTCCAAATGCCACGGCACGGCCTACTTAATACATAAAATCACCATGCTAAGGGAGAAAAAATTGAACATATATACAGTACTTTACAGTTAGTCCTGATATGAGCCGTCGGTCGTCGCTAGACCGCTACTTGCTTTTCGCTCCGTTTCGTACTGAGCGTGGATTGTAATCAGCGTTGCCATGGCAGCTACAATGGCGTGTGATTTGCGTATCAAAGGGGTCCTGTATACAGAACCGTCCCTTTTATCGCGGGTGAGTGATTTATGTCTTTTGACTTTGTACAGTCATTACTACACTATACTTTACCAAAGGGACGGCTCAGACGTGACCACATTATAATTGTTGCCCCAGTTATGACCCTCTCCTCGATGCTCTCTGGAGGGTAACGACACCTGTTTGTACACCTTGTTCATAAATATAAAAGCCTATCTGATGAAAAGTTAATAGTTGGCAGTTATATGTCGCTATGTGGTCAATGTAATTAACTAATGAAATAATTAACCAAAATCTGTGTCGTTTAATTATAGACCTACATTAATTGTTTATGGCAAGCATAAAGGTACATAAAAGCATAATGCAAATAATAGTGATAATAATAATCAAATGTCACACCAATTATAATAAATATTAAAAAATAAATTAAATAACTATCATAATGGGCCTTTATAAACTTCATCTTGTGGTAATGCTGTAAATATAATATATAAATAAATATAAATGCTATAAATATAATATGTTAATAAAATCGTCTAAGAAAGGTAAATACCTGTCTCTTATACACATCTAGATGTGTATAAGAGACAGGTATAGAGGTATTAAAGTAGGCCTAATATTGTACGCTATGACTCTGTCGTGTATACCTACGTAAACTTATCAGCCCAATTTCAATTTATATGGAAGGATATTTATATTCGTCATAACATATATGGATGGTTTGCACCGTATGTTTATAAACATTTGATAATGGAATGGGTAAGGGGAAATTCTTGTAACTTGTAACTTGATTTACTTTAATGTCGTATTTGTTGTAGTGTAATTCTTTGTCGTATTTGAGGTGGTTTAAAACTACAAATTCCCCATCAATTATAAACCGCCGTACTCCACAATCGGTGCCCTTTTAAATGAAAGGAACATTCAGAAACACTTTACAATACGTATAGGCCTACATATTAATGTTAGTTTGTTTCATATGAAAGGCCTAACTCACCTTTCCCATCGATGTCTCTAATCTTCATATCTGATCCAGCATTACATAGGATTTCCAGTGACTGGACATGGCCATATTCCTGTCTCTTATACACATCTAGATGTGTATAAGAGACAGAATTCCTTATTGTTTTATTGTTTTATCCAATCATGCTATGTTTTAATTGACTGCAATAAAGATGAATTAGAGTTACATGTAAAAATAATAAATATAAAAAAATAATACCAATAATTAAAATAATTATATTAAATACAAACCTTGTGTTGGCACTGGGCGTCAGCATTATGCTCGATCAAATTTGAATATGTTGTGTATGTATGCAGGGGATGATTTAAGGGGGGGGGGGGGAAGGAGGCCTGGGCCCAGCCTTTCCCCTTTTTTGGGAAGTAAAAAAAAAGAAAAAAAAAAAGAAAAAAAAAAAAGCCCAAAACACCTCAGATGTTATATTCATAAAACACAATAATTTCGCGGGGGTAATTCCCCGGACCCACTAGAATAGTGTTATCTCGATCGGCGCACCTTTCGGTCCCCTTTTGGACATCTCTAGATCCGCCCCTGGAAGGTACTAAATATATTTGCTGTTAGCAATGTATTTGTGTATTTATCTGATATATTTTCTGTAGATTCTCTAATCCTTGTTCAGTATGTGATTCAATTTAACACAATAAATAAAAGTAATAGACTTCAAGTTGAATGTAACAAAAGCATTCTTTAATTATTATTTGCTTTACATCATTAAACTTTAACAATCAATCCTCAAGTAATCTTCTGATGACTTGTTCAATTTTGTTAGAATGCTAATACATTGATGGTTTCCAGTTACATTATGGGAAAAACAAGAAGCATGTGATCAGAGTTTCTGATTGGACAAAATTATTGTTCTTAATTAATTAATTACCATAAAGTATGATGAAATGACAGCCACGGATACATACCAGTAGTGTACTATTGATAATATGGAATATACACAATGGAACAATTATCAATGCAATAGTTTTGATGCAATAGTTACTATGCTACAGTAAAAACTATCAAACAAGTTTGTAATTCATGTGATAGATTCTCTTCATTCATTGCATGAGTCTATAATCTGGTTGTGGTTATCAGTTCTTTCCATTGTACAGTATAGTCATTTTACAACGTCTTGCGTTTTTGATTTTTCCCCCTTTCCGTTTGAAAGATAGTACATGGTGACTCCAAAAGAGACGGATAAAATAAGCAGCGTTCCGTTGTGGAGACTTCGTGCTATACCTTCTTGTTTTGATGACTGATGTGAGCCTTGGTCTGTACTCTGAATCGGTAAACAGCAAAAAAATATTTATCTAAACCAGCTTTAAGTTGTAGAATAAATCAATTACAATGTTCAAGCGTAGATGATCAATGTCTATTTCTTCAATATTAGTTGGGATAATCCATACAAGGCGTAGACACAAGAACCACCAACGAAAGCAAATGCACAGTAGTAAAGTGGCATGTCCATTGGACCACCCTTCAGATGCACTGGCTTGCCATCAGCATGCTGTGAATTCAATCAATCAATCAATCAACATGGATTTGTATAGTGCCAATATTCACTGCAGAATGCAATGTTCAGTGGTGCTATGACAATGGTATTACTACTGAGGTTTAACAATAATATATTATTTATATACAGTATTATAAAAAAAAAAAACCCAAAAAAAACCAAAAACAAAACAATTTATTTATTTATTTAAATTCTCATTCAACAGCGTGAAATCTGCCACTTACAGAAAAGAACCTTAACTACTTTAAAACTTCAGTAAGAAAAATACACTTTTAGATCAATTTCACAACTACTGAGGTTAATTAACATTGCTATACATACAGTAAATTATACAGTATACAAGAAATGGAAAAAAAAAGATCCCTGGCTTTAGAGTATTTTGGTATATATTTAGGAGTAAAAAATAGGATAAATAAATACAGTAAAAATCAAGGATTCTATTAAATGATGTTTTCTTCTGTATATTTAAATACACTGCTAGATATATAATATTTTTAAAAAGCGTCCTGTATTGGCAGGAAACTACTTTAAAATATGAAAAGCATGAGGCACATAAATTTACCTGGAAGCGTTCTTGATTCCTTCTAACTTTAGCATTGTCAAATCGTTTAACAGATGTTGATAGATTGGCCCTTGCCTGAGGAATAAGGCTCCTCACTCTCTGTGAAAAACAAAAAAAATAAATTGACCAACAATAAACTTATATTAAATAGCAATTTATTTAAATGTTTAATATTTTTCTATTCCTTACCCTTACTGTAGTTTTATTAATTTAATTGACTTGTTTCAATCACGGACCTATAACATTAGTTTGAATATTAATTATTTGGTTTTTCTTTTTACTATTAAACTTAGGCCTTGCCAAGCCCTCATATAGTACAGTACTGTAAAGTTTTTCAATTGTGCGGATGATACCTAAAAACCAGCTGAAATTGGTGCTGAAAAAATCGCTAGGAATATAGGTGCAAAGAATCGTACTGCATACATTGTCTACATATTCATAAGCCTAATTAATATCCGGCAAAATCTGTGCAGAAATCGGCCTATTATTTCTAAGCCAAGAAAGGAGGCCTAGGCCCTACATCCGAAGAGGATGTAGGCCCTAGGCCTATTGATTGCTCCCAAGCAAGCAAGGATGGGATCAGCACAGCAGGGAGGGAGGAATTGTTAGTTACAGTGGTGTGGCTTAATTAAGAGTAGACAGTCTGCAGCCTAGAACCATAAATCGGTGCACCGAGCTATCTGCGTCTGCTCGGTTGGGTAGCACACCGCTTGGGCTTAGGTTAGGGCCTCGGCTAAGCTAGGCTCTAGGCTAGGCCTAGGTCTAAATAAGCTTGCTAAGATTAAGAATGCAGCGGGAAATAATAATTTTTCAAAGGCTCATTTACTTATTCAGCAATCGTAAACATATCTGCTTGATATACCACATTAAATACATACCAGAATCCTATTCATTATTAATATTTTAACCGGCTTCCGCTCTTCCGTCGTACAAAGCAGCAAAAACTACAAAATGGCGAAGAGCAGAATGGAATTGAACAATAGAGGGCGTTTGTATATTTTGGGTGGCTGGAATTTCAGAACTTTTCCAACATTTGGATATGATATTAAACCTAATTGATTTTAGATAATTGAGCATAGTTTGTGTTCAACCAGTTGTTATAGTAAACAACTCCCTGGTGGAGCTAAATAAATCTTCTAAAATAATATTAAAATTCAATAATTGAAATGCTTACTCTATTTTGTATATTTAATTAAAATTATTAATATTAAACTATTTATTGATTCTAAATCAAAATGAAACCACCCCTCAATTAAGAGGTATAATACCCTTCTTATATTCTTAGTAAAGGCCCGAAAATCGGATATTATTTAAGAAATGTCCGAACGTAGGAAATGTAATGTGTCGCATTAAAAGTTAACTTAAAATTGATTCCTCAAAAAAAAAAAAAAAAAAAGCTCTCTCCCAGTCGTCCCATTGAAAATGTTCGAAGCAAAACATCACGCTCAAGTTAAAATTCGTCTCATATCACCTTATTTTGCGAGGTAGCGCCTCCCTCACTAAAGCCAAATCCGAGGTAAGAATCCCAGAGGACTGGCCGGTTCAAAACGCCTGCGACACTAGAATGTTAATGAGTCTGTCAAAGTAGTTATTATACATACCTGAAACAGTGGCCATTTCTCATAAACCCTATTTCTTATTAAACTTCCAAATATTTGGTCACCTCCTAGAGGACTGTACTGTGGTGCTGGTGGCATCGGTTTGACAGCCCACTGGATCTTTGGGGGGTCGGCACACTTCAATTTCTTTATACCCTATGTTACATGCAGGAAAACAAGTGAAAAGAGTTATCAAATTAGGCTAGACTTGCATTTTAGAATGTTATAAGAAGTTACAACTTGCTTAACAAACAAACATGGAAGGTAATCATGTAGGGCTATGTTGTTGTAGTCCCTGCTCTCTTTATTAGATTTCATGAGTTTGAATTGCTGGTGCTTATGACACGAGTGAAGGCCCGGCCCACTGTACATGTTTATGTATTGTTTTAAAGTAAATCATCATCGTGTTCGTTCGAATAGGCCCTAGCGGATTAGGGTCGTAGCGGCCGCGAGGGAAAGCGGCCGCGCTCAAAATGTATGGAACGCCAGTAGATCAGGCAAGTGTTCCGAAATAAAGGGAAATCAATGTATAATTTTCATAATTGAATATTTTTTATTTCTCGTAGTCTTCTTGGCCCTGGTTAATTAAAGATCGATTTGTTTACAGATTGATTACATATCGAAACATTTTTGTACGTACAGTACATGACATAATTGAATTATGATATGATTAAATTGATATTTATTATATGTTATCAGTTCGAATTTTTATGTACAATGAACTTTTATTTTATATTTCTTTCAGGACACAAACGGATTCAAACATGGTATCTCTCAATACTAAATTTACAATGTAATCAAATTTGATGAACGTGCAAAACACTTAGTGATAATGTACATTGTTGTCATTATTATTATTAATTTATTATATTATTATTATTATTATTACTATTATTATTATTACTATTATTAATAACAATTATGAATCATCTTCAAATGCAATGACAAACAGATGTTCATTGACTAAAGAACAAACTGAACACAAGTTAGTGAAATTCGAAGAAATAAACTAAAGCGATTTAAAAAGTACCATCCATTTCTGTAAGAAAATAGGCATACTATAAATCATAATATTTGATATAATAAACTAACTAAATATTAAGTCTCAATTTATATAGGCTATATATAAATTATGAAAGAAAATATACATTACAGTAATTTGATAATTATTAAAACAGTATTAATATCGAACTCTGATGCCCATTGTCCAACATACATTTTGCATACTGCACGCTTGGCGCTCAATACAAATTGCTACGAATCAGCTATGAATGATGTGTATGTTTTGGTGTGGTAGGTATGCTGGCGTTAGTTAGTAGTAGAATTATATAGTAGTAGTAGTAGGCAGAGGAACCGTAGTACAATAGAAGTAGTTGAGTATGCCTTAATATTAGGCGTAGTTTAACCAACCTGACTTAGGCCCAGCAGCCGACTCGACGGTATAACCCCTCTCCCTAAATGGGCTAGACCCTAGGCCCCTAGCTAGGCTAGTCGCCTACTACACGCGGCCTAGGCCTAGGCTACAGAACCGTCCTAGCCTAAAACTAAAAGAAGGCTAGGCCTAAAAAAAAAAGGCCTAGGCTAGCCTAGTGCCTCTTACTCACTTCAGGGTTGTAGGCTAACTGTGGTGTACTGGGAGATAATTTCCCAGTCGATGTGTTGTATCTGAAAGCCATTTTATGGAGTATGCATCGGCCAAAAACAAACTAGGCTTAGGCCTAGGCCTATGTATGGAATTGAAGTAAAATAAAGTGGAAAACCACCTAACGCCCCCAACTGTGTAGCAAGGAAAATAGGCTCATATGTCCAGACCACAAATATATTATACTGCACTCAGCGATTACAAATGAAGGCTAGGCAGAAATATCAATCAATTGTCAATTACCGACACATATAAACTCTAGAGGGGGTTTTCATGTTTATTTCTCTCCTTGTTGCCCATGCCAACGTTGTTTTGCCATCACAATAAAGTGTAACCCACATTGTTGTGTTGGGAATTATTTGATGGCTCTCTGAGTCCATGTGAGTTACTCTCGTCAAGTGCATGCACATTATTGTCTCTGAAATCTCACTTTTCAGCGGGAAATAACTTAATTATGTCGTACCTCGGCAAAGACAGACACGATGGATTGCCGAAATTAAATGGCCACAGATCTATGGACCGTAATTTGACGCTTTTGGAAGACGAAATTGAGAGGCTTCGTTTCAGTCGGTCAGCCCCACCTGCCGGACGGTCTAGTAGCCGGCCAAATAGCCCAGGACTAGGCCTAGGGAGTCCTCAACCAAGTGGCTTTCAAACGAAAAAAATGATACAGGATGTAAGTTTATACTATTTCTATTTGTTCATCATACCATTTTAAAGCTAAAGTTGATTAACTGCGTTGTTAATTTATGAATTTGCTCTTATATAAAGTTACCTAGGCCTAGGCCTATAGTCAGATAGGTACATATTGAAAATTGTTGAATTAATACAGTCAAATTGTTATTTCAAATAATTCACAGATTGAAATCTGTGCCTAGATAGATAGAAGCTTGGCGCAGTCGTGGGTTTGATTTCGCAACCCCAAGTTTGGCAATCCTTCGATGTGTACGTTGCTTGTGTTCTTGCTGAGAAAAGCACTTTAATTATCTGAATTGCTTCTGTCCACTTAGTTAGAAGTACTTGGGTACATTTGGGTTGCCTGCTGATGGGCTGATTACAGCAGCAACACTTAAGCATGTGGACCCAATGACTTGGGACATAACGTAAGCTCTTCAATATGAAAAGAACGGTGCTAGGCCTATATAGATGAACAATAAACTAATTACCTTCCTTTTATTTTTGACAGTTGCATGATCAAGTAAAACTGTACAAATCGGAACTTGATAAGAAAGATAAGTTGATCCAGGACTTATCAAGGTAAAGAATGAACAGATTATACTTATAAATAATATTAATTAATTAATTAATTAAAATTTTAGCCATGACAAACAGCCTTTAAAAGCGACAGACAAAATATATTGAAAGTTACAAAATGTAGTATTCAAGCTATTAAATATCCAAAATTTACTTTACAAATTCAGTTAATGTCATATTACAATACATTAAATAATAATTCATTGCGTATTTTGTATTCATTTCAGTTCGATATTATAATTTCTTTATTTGTTCATTCATTAGGGTTGAGTCATCAACTCCATACCGGAGGGTACATTTTAGTCCAGAGGATAAGGTATGTTATTATCTGCTTAAATTTTATTATAGATTTTATGTTATTGGCATTTTTGTAATCAAATTCATATTCAGAATTATTAGATATTCATACAAATTGTTCTCAATAGTATAAGAGAGTGCTTATAATGTCTTCTACATTTAAATTCAAATTCTATCCTTAAATTTTAAAAATAATCTATAGTTTGGTTAAAAAGCATATAAAAAGTGAATTAAATTTGTTTTTTACTTAATTAAAATTATGCTGCTCAGTTGATTTTCTAATTAAAAAATGGAAATTTCAGAAAAAAATAAAGGTTTTTTTTATTTTTATTATACCCTCTGCTGCCTTGAAATATCTAAAGATAAGATATGTATGTTTCTTCCTAATTATATAAATTTAAAGCATTTAATCATCCCAATACTACACTGTTTACATTTACCAATAACATTTTATTTTTATTTTCTCCTCCGTCTGGATGTTTTTGGCAAAATTATTTGCTAAATAAGAAAACATAACTTTATTTTTATTTTTTTCCTTCCTCCTCTGATAATCTTTAAAAAAATAAGTTTGTGAAACAAGGAATAAAAAAGTCTTTTATTTTATTTTATTTTATTTTATTCAGTATAAAACCAACAGCGATGAAAACCGCCACTAACAGGTTCAACTAAAACATATATAAATATATATTATAAACTTCAAAACTGAAATAAACTAAAATACACTTACACAATTTTAACTATTTTGCTTTTAAAAATATTAAAACTATCATAAAAAATATCAATATTAAAACAAGTATCAAGTAGTCTATTAAATTCGTTCGGTAAACGTTGAAAAATACCCCGTTTTGTACAACCAACTGCCTAATCCTGATAGTGTAGAGTCATAGAAAGCTTTCTAAATTATAATTATGTGGATGACACATTGTCACTATATGCTATAATTTATTAGTATCTCATACCTTTTGATTTTATTATATAGGCATGCTAAGATTTCTTTTATTTATATATCATGTACACACTTTACAAGGATATTCCATTAAGTAGTCATACACTAAGCTATAATATGACATGTATACGCTATACATAATAAGATGTATCATTACTACAGACAAATCCTAGGTAATTTGTGGC
>NW_022706626.1:0-529 GCF_011630105.1 Anneissia japonica
TGCGGTTTTATTTCAGTTCCACTTCATAATATCTATCTGTCTTCAGACTTAGTTTCCGGAGCTGTTACTGTAGGTATAAGACCTACTCTGCCCATTAAGGGTATTCACTTGTTGCTAGGCAACGATTTAGCTGGAAAGAAAGTTATAAGTAATCCCCATGTGACTACCAAGCCTTGTCTGGACCAATCACCAGACCCAATTGAAAAGGAATTCCCTGACCTTTTCCCTGCTTGTGTAGTTACCAGGGCTATTTATATTCAGGGTATTGCTTTTTGGTTAGTCAAAAAATGATAGAAATGAAACTGCCTACATCCTGTCTCTTATACACATCTAGATAACCTTTATAGGTCAGCTTGATAGTACTAGTAGTACTGAGATTAATAAATCTCTTGATTATAGCCTGCCTGAAAATCAGGTAGAGCATGGTGAAAATATTAATCGCCATTTATCAGATCATTCTTCTTATTTTGATTTAAATGACAAAAGTCATCAAATATCCAAGTCACAGCTTATTGATGAACAGCAAAGA
>NW_022706627.1:0-756 GCF_011630105.1 Anneissia japonica
CGTAATTTTACGAGTGTAATAAAAAACTGGTCAATTGGTGGTATAATATGTTGACGTTGCCTAACAGTTGAAATGAAATTAGAGAGGTAATTAAAAGTTGTGAGGAAAACTGTCCATGATAAGCCAGTACTGCATTTGCATTTGACATCATTGCCTCGCACAGAGCTAGCAGTAAATGAAGCCTTTTCTAATTTTTCTTCAGTCTCTTTTAGCTTGCTTAATGCTGCATCTCTCTCAGCTCGCAATGCATCCATTTCATTAAACATCATGGTTTTCTCGCGTTCTGTTAATGGGGTTGAGTATGAAGTAGGTGTACTTAAGATAGAAAGGCTTAAAAGAGTCTCTGCTGCTGCTAATTCTTCATTTTCTCTTTCGAACTGTGATATAGTAGACGATGTCTCATCAGCATCCACAACAGGATTTATATCGCATGTAGTAGTAGTAGTACCGGTAACAGAATTGTTAGTTGGTGGATAACACAGGCGACGCCTTTTAACTGCACTGTTGTATCTGCTCATCTTTTTTTGTTTGTTAACTGTACTTAGTGTGTGTTTAAACACAGAGGGTACATAGTCTGGATGTGTTGGGTCATTGTGATTGGGTTTACCTGAAAGAAAAAAAATATTTATAATTTATTCAGTTTGAAATAAACTTAGGATTGGGAGGACATGTCCCATGAGGCCATTTGGCAGTACTGTCTAGTATATCTCAGTGCTTGCAGAATCACTTGCCGACGTCCCGGCAAGTGATTCTGGG
>NW_022706628.1:0-901 GCF_011630105.1 Anneissia japonica
CCCTTCCTTTTCCACTAATGGAGGAAAACTTTTTCACTAAGAGTGCGTCCGGCCATACGATTCTGGGCTGTATTGTTGTTTTATTCTTTAGTGATTCAAGATTATGCTTTAATTGTTTTGTGTTTTATTTGGATAATAGCAACGATTTCTACCGCCACCAAGGAGGTTATGTATTCTCCGATGTCACTGTCTGGGTGTCTATTCCAGTTTGTTTTTATATCTAGTAAATAAAAAGTGATTGGTAAAAACTCATAATACCGGTACGGGACGTCGGTAAAGAAGTGCAAAATACAGTCATCATGGTGAATTCTTGTGCTTTATTGATCCATACTGTTGGTAGGCCTATTAGCTCAGGATTTCAATGCTTTTCCAACCCATTATTATTGACATTGAATACAGCTCTGATACTCACAGTATATATTTTTTAATCACAAATTAAAACTGCATATATGTAGTTTTAAAACAATGTGCATTCACTTAAAATTTATTTACACAAGTTTATGTAATTACTGTAGGCCTATATAATCGATTCCCGGTTAAAAAAGTAAATATATATATTTCTCTATCCTTTGGAAATCGATATAAATTATGACCCTGGTTGTATGACGTGTTGCAATTTACTGCACACCAAAGCCCTCCAATACCGTACGTCGCCATAGCGCATCACGCGGTGTACAAATTTTTAATTGAGAATTGATAATAAAATACGCGACGGCTTGGTAACGAAAGTTTGGCAAATGTTTTTTAGATCCAGCTGTAGGGGGCGTCCCATTGTTTGTATTCCCACCATGCATTTCCGGGGAACACTATCTTGTATTTCTAGTATCTGTGTATACGTATATATATATATGCGTGTATATATATGTATATATATATACATATATATATATATATGTATATA
>NW_022706629.1:0-714 GCF_011630105.1 Anneissia japonica
TTATGTGTTTAAATCATACCCATCTTATGCGTTTGTAATTTATCTGTTTGAATCACGTCTTATACCTTTGTTCGTGTATTGCGGACTCGCGATCAAAGGCTGGCAGCAGTGTGGCGGCTCGTTCACAATGCTAAAACCCTGGAGCGTGCATAGCCAATCAGCGCAAAGCATAAATCCATCTGCGCAACAAGCACATGGTTAAACGAATGATCGTCGCCCATGCGGAGTTCTTCTTGATTTTGGAGAGAGGTTCGTCTATACAGTAATAATATAAAATAGTTTAGAATTTGTTGTTGTTTGTTACGAAGTCCTGTACATTGTAAATATTCTGTGTAAACTTAGACCAGTCATAGACCATACCAATTGGCCGTGACGATCGTTAAGCGCACACACATGGTTAAAAAATCTATCTAGAGGGCGCTATTTTTTNGCTGTCTCTTATACACATCTAGATGTGTATAAGAGACAGATTCTAGACCAAAAGGGTAGGTAATTGAGAAGGTCGACTGCAGTCGACCTTCCCAATTACGAACTTCTCAATTACGAACCTTCTATTTTACGAACGTTGTTTGGCCGATGACGTCATCATGCGATCGTAAAACGATTTTAGGTAACTTTTTAAAGCTATTATCCATGTGGATTTTGAGTGCTTTTGTTCGTTTATTCTATTGCATAACAAGAAACTACAAGTGTATTAAAGCAATTGAACATCGA
>NW_022706630.1:0-187 GCF_011630105.1 Anneissia japonica
TAGGGTTAGGGTTAGGCAAAGTGAGATAGGCTGAAACAAACACTATTCCATTGAAAGTTTGAAGATTTTCGTAAAAGTACTCGTAATATGGCGGAAAGTCAAAAATTTGCACTAAGTGCTCAACTCGGCGAGATAAGCACTTTTGTGCAAAAAGTGACAATGTTAAAAAGTTGAGTCAAAAATGTAA
>NW_022706630.1:199-812 GCF_011630105.1 Anneissia japonica
GGGTTAGGGTTAGGGTTAGTGTTAGGGTTAGAGTTAGGGTTAGGGTTAGAGTTAGAGTTAGGGTTAGAGTTAGAGTTAGGGTTAGGGTTAGGGTTAGGCAAAGTGAGATAGGCTTAAACAAATACTATTCCAATGAAAGTTTGAAGTTTTTCGGAAAAGTACTCGAAATATGGCGGAAAGTCAAAAATTTGCACTAAGTGCTCAACTCTGAGAGATAAGCACTTTTGTGCCAAAAGTAACAATGTTAAAAAGTTGAGTCAAAATGTAATTTTTTTTTTGTTAGGTTAGGGTTAGGGTTAGAGTTAAGGTTAGGGTTAGGGTTAGGGTTAGAGTTAGAGTTAGGGTTAAGGTTAGGGTTAGGGTTAGGAAAAGTAAGATAGGCTGAAACAAACACTATTCCATTGAAAGTTTGAAGTTTTTCGGAAAAGTACTCGAAATATGGCGGAAAGTCAAAAATTAGCACTAAGTGCTCAACTCGACGAGATAAGCACTTTTGTGCAAAAAGTGACAATGTTAAAAAGTTGAGTCAAAAATGTAATTTTTTTTTTGTTAGGTTAGGGTTTGGGTTAGTGTTAGGGTTAGAGTTGGGGTTAGGGTTAGGGTTAGAGTTAGA
>NW_022706631.1:0-1939 GCF_011630105.1 Anneissia japonica
AGCGCAGTAGAGCATGATGCTGCACTGTCGGTTCGTGCTAAGTCTGGCCGCCGTCAGCATATTGGTGCTCAATGGCAGGGGATAGCTACAGGGCCTATATATTGGAAACTGACACCCGATCTAGTTTACAAAATTTACGAACACCCCTTGGTACCAAGGGTTACGTAAAATGGACATTTTACTGTACTCATTTTTACAATTTAAATCAAATAAATTTTTAATCTATACTACTAGTTTCACGCCAACTGAGTGAAATTATAAACTGGAGTGAAGTCGAAGCAGAAGGTAAAAAGAAGTTGAGCTGTATAAATCAATGAAAATCAGCAGCCAAGGTTAAGAGGATCTCAGTGGACATGACCTAGACCGAATGGCAATTAATGCGCCTGCAATCAGTAACGTTATAATAATTTGTTCCGATGACTAGGATCCAATATTAACTGCTAACAACCTGGCTTTTGACAATCCTGAGGCGCTGCAGATTTTAGTAAATCACAGTTACTGATGAGTAGCTTTGTAAAACTCAAGATAAGATAAGATAAGATAAGATAAGATAAACTTTATTGTCATTCCAAACAAGTGAACTATGAAATTACAACCTTGATGCTGGATACTGTAAATAATAGAAAAACAACCAACTTACTAAACTATACCTAAGAGTAAATACATATAAAAAAATATTTTAAAAATGTAAAATTAAATAAAAATCTGCTTGAATAATTACTAAAAGATTTGTAATACTATGATTAATAATATGATTAAGGAAATTAGGAAGTTGAGCTGCTGCAATTGTGACCAACCCACATGTGCGACTATACTCAAAACAGGTGGTGCACACACAGTAAAGGAAGAAGATGATGTTGAATTTACTTTATTCAAAAATATATTAGCAATTTCCAATTAGAGATTGAAATAATGTGGGAAAAAGACTAAAACCTCCTTCATACTGTACAGTGATAATAATTTTCCATGTACTATATTCTTTTTGTAAGGACCTTTGATCCCTATTGAGTGCTATTAAGGGTGTACAAGAGAAGCTCCATGTTATACTATATGCCACATTCATGGTAATGTGTGCACGTTGCTGGACTTGCAATTTCTTGATTTATAAACAATTTTTAATACCCATGATTAATTACTTTGACTATCTTTGTTTACACTATAGACCATAATATTAACAATACTTAATAATTCAAAAATATTATAACAAAATTAATTAGAAAATCAAACTTTTGAAATTATAACTATTCAGTTTCAATGGTCATAGAATATGGAGTTACTAGTATTCATTGTCTATGGCAATGTTTTTTTTTCTGTTTCATATTTGACTACAATTATGAACACTTTGTATACCTGCTGCCTAGCCAACAGCAGCAGTATAGCATGATTTGACTTTGCATCCAATTCAATACCCCTTGCACTATTTACATGCATGCACTTAGCATCAGTGGTGCCCACAGCTTCATAGGCAAAAGACAACCTAACGACAGTATAGGAAATTGCAAGGTGAAATAAAGCAAGTGCTTTATGGCTTGGGAAATACAGAGGCCAGTCCTGCTAACATGAATAAAATTCACTTAAAATCCATATATAGCCTCCCCACCCACAAAATAATTATGGTTAAGTCTTTATTGTATTTTGGCAATCAATTGCTAGTTTCACGTCTCCGCTCTCATCAAATTTTGGAGCCTCATGAACAGACTTAAACTACCCTATGCTATTTTACAATAAACCCAATCATTTTCCATGAAAATATAAAGGAAATTTATATAATTAGGAAGAAATATACATATCTTTGGAGATTACAAGGCAGCGGAGTGCGTAATAAAAATATAGAAAAACATTATTTTTTTTATGAAATTTTTATTTTTTTGTGGTTGCGTATTCGCTAATTGGCCAAAAATAAAATTTTATTTTTAATCGAAATCATCAACATTTCCAG
>NW_022706632.1:0-506 GCF_011630105.1 Anneissia japonica
AAGCTGGTCTCTACTACTACTGTATTAGATTTTTGCTTTCTCTTAGTTTAATTTAATTAATTTTGCTTACATTTTGTTTTACTGATTTTTGTAGTGATTGTTAAGCGTGGTTAAGCTGCGAGTGCTGCCGATACAAACTAATATATTTTTTAAATGTAGGTCTAGTACGGTACTTAATGCCAACGTAAAAATATTTTGAGCGGTTGTCTCATACGTAGAGATAATTAAGTCGTACGTACGAGATACTATCTAGGCCTATCTCGTACGACCTTCTGCTAATAATTAAGGCTTGGGAATTCAAATCTGATTACAGCAACTTGTTCTGCACTTTCAAGCACATGCGTGTTTGAACAGCACTAGTTCTTGATTCTTTTCAAATTATTTATATATGTATATATAATATAGGCATGCCTATATATATATATATATATGTATAAACAAAGATATAAACAAATAGATAAATAATATTAATAATAGTGCTCATATATATATATATATATATATAT
>NW_022706633.1:0-619 GCF_011630105.1 Anneissia japonica
TTATATCAATACTAAATTTATGAATCCGTATAGGCCTAGCTCTTCGTCACAACTGTTACGCAATTTTGAATTGATATCAAAGGCTAATTTTGTGATTAGATATCTAATACACATGCACAGCATTCGTGAATTTTTATTGTATTCTTTTTTTTTTTAAATCCCTTGAATTATTCATTCTCGTTTTTTTCTTGAGACGAGTCGAGGTTGTATGAAAACATCAATGCGTCTAAATGCCTGGGGTACGGTAATGGATCGTTTAGCGGTCTATAGAAAACAACAAACTTAAGTACTTCAAAGAAAACAGAAATAAAGGTGTCTAAAATACTGAAACGTATTAGTTGTTTGAAATAAAGCTTGAAAAATATCCAGGATTAGGATACAAATGGCCAGTAAGTGACTAAATGTAGAGAGCTTTCACCGGCGGTGCTTTAGATCTGCAGACGGCTTACAATCCCGTTTGCTTGAGCGAGTTTTTGAAGGGGTATGATAGTGAAGATCGACCGGGTTTGTGAAATCGACACGGAGAAATTTTAAGTTAGATATCTAAATGCATTTATAGATTTAAAACCACCATTTAACCTGCTATTCACAAAAACAATACCTATAGAATACAGAATCT
>NW_022706634.1:0-203 GCF_011630105.1 Anneissia japonica
GTACATTGTTGGCCCGACGTCGGTAAACGTTTGAAATGGAGGTTGGTTAAAACTGTTGGCCCGACATTGGTTAGAGGTTGTAAATATTAGATGTGATTGCAGACGTTGTCTCAACGTCACAGTACGTTGTTGGCCCGACGTCGGTAAACGTTTGAAATAGAGGTTGGTTAAAACCGTTGGCCCGACGTTGGTTAGAGGTTGTA
>NW_022706634.1:234-681 GCF_011630105.1 Anneissia japonica
GTCATAGTACTTTGTTGGCCCGACGTCGGTAAACATTAGTGAAGGTTGGTTACAACCGTTGGGCCGACGTTGGTTAGAGGTTGTAAATATTAGATGTAATTAAAGACGTTGTCGCAAAGTCATAGTACTTTGTTGGCCCGATGTCGGTAAACATTTGAAATAGACGTTGGCTACCACCGTTGGCCAGAGGTTGTAAATATTAAATGTGATTACAGACGTTGTCTCAACGTCACAGAACGCTGTTGGCCCGACGTCGGTAAACGTTTGAAATGGAGGTTGGTTACAACCGTTTTTCCGAAGTTGGTTAGAAGTTGTAAATTTCAAACGTTTACCCACGTCGGGCCAACAGAGTACTGTGATGTTGCGACAACGTCTATAATCATACATAATATTTACAACTCTAAGAAACGGCGGCCCAGCGGTGATACCCAACATTTATTTCAAACG
>NW_022706635.1:0-696 GCF_011630105.1 Anneissia japonica
TGAGGGGAGGGGGTTGGAGGGGGTCTGCAGCGCAGCGTCACCCCTCCGATGGATGGCTAGTAAGTGATGAATCATGGTATTCTCTTTTTCTCCAAATACCGTATTTTCTCCAAATACTGTACTTAATAAATAACTTGTAACATGCAGAGAATCTACTGATCAGCTGTTGTGTCTACTAATACTCAGGACCGACCGACGGATGCGTAAGCTAAAATAGGCGCCAGATTTTCAAGACAGTCGATAATGTATTGAATATAAAATTTATTATTTTTTGCAAAAACGCTTTTAAACAATTTCAATTTTTGAAATTTTTCCAGACTTTACCAGACAGTATATCTTTAATATTAAGGGTCATTGTTACAAAATATTAAATATCTGATAATTGAGAATCATATTAAAATAAAAAATAAAAATTATCTAGAAATCAATTGATACTTAGTATTTCTTTGAGGTGACTTACAATAATGCTCTTTGAGAAATAAATGTATTGGATTTATCCACCAACTGACTTATTTGCGTTTAATTTTTGTAACATTGGTGTTCTTGAAGTAGCAGGAATGTAGTTACGGTGGATGTGTCCACCAAGCCTTGAAGTTTTCCACCCAGTCTGAAGCTAATTTCCTGGTTCCACAACCACCTTCATTAACCCCGTATCCCACCCTCAAAATCCACTATTATTAGTTTGTAATTATTGTT
>NW_022706636.1:0-1461 GCF_011630105.1 Anneissia japonica
CCGATCGAGACAACAATGCCCTAGGGGGTCCGGAATTTTTTTTTTTTTCTTTTTTTCACCTCCCAAAAGGGGGGGCCGGCCTAAATCTGCCCTGCTCTATGGTATTGCATTAATGTGCACCAAATAATTACCTCTACGTCTCACCTACATTACAAATATTACTGTATTTCCTCTGGTATAAGCCCATCTCCCCCTCCCCCCACTCTTTGAACACAAAATTGGGCCAATTATTGGGGGTTTGCTTATAAGCGGGGAATCCCCTTTTGTATGCCCAATTCAAAGCCAATATTTGATGTTTTTCTGAGAATATTTGTAATATCGATACAATAGACTTTTGCTGAAGGAAAGCTGGTACATAAAGTAGGGATGGGCTTATTCCCAAGGTGTGCTTATACCCAAGATATCCATTGGGAAAATTTTCTTTTCAAATGAATGAATAATCAGAGTAAAAGAAATTTATTATATATAATATACATCTATACATATACTTACACTTCCACAGCAGTAGTAGCTCCAAAAATTTCTGACAAGAGGTCTGACATTTCTGAAAGTGGGTCTGAACCAGGGATCCAACTAGAGCCTTAATCATGGTCCTGGAACAAAAATTCTGGTAGGGTTCATGGGGAGAGTTTCTAAGGCTTAGTATGGCTCAAAATTGTGCTATTAACCTAAATATTAGGGACTGGCAATCAAAATGTTGTTTTGGATAGGCAAATTAATATTTTTGGTCCGGCGACCTTGTCATGGCATTGGATGATGGGGGAATTCCCCCTGCCTCCTGCTGGCGCCACCACTGTTGCCCACTGTCTATCGACTACCCTGACCCCGACACTTCCCATCCTTCACCTGTCTCTCATACCCTGTATTTAATGATACTAATTATATCAATCTTTGCAGTGCAATTTGTCAAGGCCTATAGATGCTTAACATTATTAGCAGCGGTGACTCCAGAAATTTCCCTATAAGGAGTCCAACAAATCTGATAGAGGAGTCTGAACCAAGGGGTCCCCTAGAGCCTCAGTCATGGTCCCAGAATAAAAAAGATCCCTATAAGAGTACATGGGGAGAGTTTTTATGGCTTAGTATGCTCCAAATTGTGCTTTCTTAGAGCTAAATATTAGGGATTAGCAATCAAAATAGTGGAGTCGGTGGGGGTGGGGGGCGGGGGGAGGCCTTTAATGACAATCTGAAAAGATGTTGTCAAAGCCTAAGTAGAGATGGAAACAAATGGCAGAATACATTACAAAGATTCATTACTTTTATAAGATAATAATAATAATAATAATAATTTCATATCCCAGACATGAAACCAGCAATTAATTTTGGCCTAACATTTGATCCTTTTAAATGAGTTATTAAAAGTTCTAATTTAATTTTTTAGCTTTCCCTTTTCTCCAACTCAATTGTCTCCTGTATCTTTCCTATCCACATGACTCCTTTGAAAGTTCAACCCCTTTCCCT
>NW_022706637.1:0-789 GCF_011630105.1 Anneissia japonica
TTACTGTGCTAAACTATGCTAGACTGACTAAAGAAAGTTCTTGTTGGGATCTTATTTCAGGCAGTTGCTATGGCAATAATGCCATAATTACCCTACCAGAAGTTGACCTTGACAACTCTGTCCATTTTCATTCCTCCATGATCATCTGATTATAACTGACCAGAGAGGAATTGGTTTAGAAGTACTTACAAAATTATGCCAGTGAGGACAGTAGCCTTCATGGTATAACTTAGGCCTACTGTACAGTAGGCTCTAAAAAAAATAACTAATTAAATTAATGTCTGATTTCATAGGTTTTACGAAGTGATAATGCAAATGGAAATCGAGTTTGTTTAATTATTCACTGAGTTCAATGTTATTTCTCGACAATGCATTCAGTTATCTGCATATTTTCCTTGATCTAATCCTACAGTACTTATAAAATGACATTCATATTTTTAGTAACGAAGAGAAAGGCCACAAATAGTATGCAGTGCATATATAGTATTTAGGAGATAAACAAAAATTAATAAAGGAGCCGCTCCGATAGCAATGAAGCTTAAACCTAACAAGTAAATTATAAACAGTACTAAAGTAATGATTAAGTGTATATATGATATATGTATATATATATATATACACTACCTTTATTCGGCTCTTAAGGGGAAACTCTTTTGTCTATAATTTCGCCTTAACGTCGTTTAAGTTTCCTTAGCAAAACTACTTTCGCCTTAAGGTACTGTTTTTAACCCTCTTCATTGTTTTAGTTCCCCCTATGGATAGATCTAAGCTGTTATATACATATACAGT
>NW_022706638.1:0-823 GCF_011630105.1 Anneissia japonica
CCCCATCCCACCCTGATTACTGTCCTGTATATCCAATTCTGTTATCATAACTTACAAGTCTTCCGTCACCTCATCTTCCTTTATCTCTCTGTCCCTATAATATTAAACAACTATTGCCTGTTAATGTAATGATATGAATGTACACTTGGTTTTAACCAACTTTTCATCATGATCATAAACCAATATAGAACAACGTTCATTCCTGTTTTTTTTTTTTTAATGATTATAACCAGTTCCATCATGTATGCTTCTACCGTATATTCGTTACTTTCCTATTTTCTAAGATGTGATAGTAATATCAAGCTTACAATTCCTCTGTCTCTTCCTCTTCTTTCTTCCTCATCCTTCTCCTCCTCATCATCTCTCTATCCCTATAAAAATGTATAAAAATGAACGATAATTTTTAATTGTTTGGTATTGGCCTTTCTTGATTATTATTGTTTTTTACTGATTTTAAATTTCCCTACAATTTTATGGCTATGTTGTAAATAAGATGTTTTGTTCTTTGTTCGAAAGGTTGTGGGCTCCACTTGTGGTGTTATGGCGCACTGTTGCTGACGCAACCTTTGGGTCGTTTGTGCCAATGAAATAAATGAAATGAACAGATTTTCTTGATATTTTCTGTTAATATACATCGCTATGTATATTGCATTTATTTAATTGATGCTTTTGTTAATCATCAACTACCTTATTTAATTGATGCTTCAGCTATGACACTGACACTCTTATGATTTCAAATGATACAAAAGCATACTATCTGGTATATGGAAAACTGTGCAGCTGAATTGAAGTACATCCTCTTTACATTATTCAGGCACAAAGG
>NW_022706639.1:0-505 GCF_011630105.1 Anneissia japonica
GTTAGGCACGAAAAAGAAAAAAATGTTAAAACATAAATATAAAAATATAAGTGAAACGCAAAAAAGTGCTTGATTATATTAATCTAAGTATTTACAGTGTGTCTAGAAAATCTATTATTAAATAACTGTATTGCACTTGCACAAAAGCACGTTTAAACTGTTGGATTAAAGGAATTTTAACTTTCTTTGAAAAATTGACAGTATTAAAACTTTAGCGTTATCTAAACTAATTTACAATGCCAATATTATAAACACACCATAAATTGTCATCTTCCGGATCAATAAATGTAAGTTTATTACGGATTATTATGAAGGTGGCATAAAAAATAAACGAGGATCACGCTTTGTGGAAAATTGAACCTAAATACAGCCAAAATATACTAAAATAGGTCCGTTTAATAAGTCTCAAATGTTATTATAGCTAACAATATTGTATACTTAATAAGTCACCTAAATATATAAACAAATATTGACATTGTGTTCTGAAGATAATATGTACATAGAA
>NW_022706640.1:0-3911 GCF_011630105.1 Anneissia japonica
CGTTTCAAGACTCCTAGATACGCCACTGCTTGATACCCTCCCACGCTGAACAACCATTTTACCCAGACTCATTTGAACAACCAGGACATCCTACTCAATCCATAGAGAAAACATTTTCTTGAGTGGAGCTTTCACTACTTAGCTTTTCTTTTTAGATTTATTCCTTAAAACAGTGTTCCGCAAACTGTGGTTCTTGACCCATCATTGGGTCACTAAAATATTTTGGTTGGTCGCTAAGCCTTGACAGAAGTCACCAATCAGCTAGCTCAGTACTGCCTCTTACTATTATAAGCATTATGATAATTTGAAACATTTATTTTTTTTAAATAAAAATGAACCCATCAATCAGCACACTGTACATTGTTATTCATTTGTGGTGATAAAACAAAGTATAACAATGTGGCTACAATCATCATTGTACATTATTATTATTATTTATTTTTTGTTCAGGCATTGTTTACTTATTTTACTCTTTTCTGAATTAGGCATGTGTAGGTAAGGGGTTGCGGTATAAATTTCCGAATTGGCAGATCAGTCTAAAGGTTTGTGGAACCGTGCCCTAGACCATAATGTCAATGAGTGGATCCTTATAATATATTTGTGGTGTCATTCCATATAACAAAATCTATTGTGTGGAGCTTTACAGTACATAAGAGGAAAATTATTTCAGTGAGATTTGTTTCAATACTCTTAAGCCTCTTAAGTTTGGACAAGAGCTATTTTCAAACTTGCTCCTGATGCAAGACTGCACCTAGTGAAGCCAGATGTAGACTGCTGGCAAAAGCTTGTGTAATAAATAAGTACATGTGGCCCACTCCGGCAAAACCACGCACTTGTCCTGAAAAACAAGAACCCTAAAATCAGCTAAAATTCCCATGTATTGACCATCTTAATGCATGTTGGACTGAAAAACATATTATGGAAAAAATGAAATGTAATATGTATGTATGTGATTTTTTTTCCTTAATTTGTGGAATAAAGAAGAAATTGATTTGAAAATAGGAATTATCACATCTACACCATTTAGTATCTGTTTTTAACAATTTTTGCATGAATTATTAGTTTTTGACTGCTAGATTTTGGGTCATTCACAATTATGAACATTTTAACAAGTGTACAAACATTACTGTACTCATTTTCGGTACCCCTTCCATCCCTTCTGAAAGTGTACAAAAAAAATGTTGATTTTTCTATTCTCCATTTTTTTTTTGTGAAGTCAACTAAAGCAATATACTTGGTTGTCAACTGCTTAATGATAACAATAATTTGTTGAGAACAGAGCTTGTTTTTGCTAGAGTGGGTCGCATGGTAATGCAATGGTCTTTCATTTATATAGCGTATAATATGGTCTATGTGTCTATGCGCTCTTTTACCCAGTGTCTAAACAACAAAAAAAAGAAAACAACAGATAAACAAGAAAGATTAGAATTTTGAATTGTAAAGTCAGTCAATACAATGCTATCTGTGTTTTTATTTTATTGTCAAACTTTAGAACTTTCAGAAAATGTGAGGGTTTTTGTAGTAAAGTCTATAACATCAGAGCTATTCACTATTGTAATTAAATGTTTATGGTTTATTTTCAGGTTCTACCCCACTACATCATACTATTACATACTATTACATATCTTAGTAGAGTGGATTGGTTCTTGTTTATTACTTGCTTAGTGTATGTTTTTCAAGTGTCTACCAGTAGGAAAATTAGTAAAATGGGTGTTTTATTTTTAGGAATCATTATTATTATTGTTGCAAGATTTATGGCTGTATTATCTGTGTTTGCATATACAGTAGAAATTTACAATAAATGGCAATATTGAATCCTTTTATTTTTTTTTTTCATGTGTACCAGTAGAAGAGCTAGCAAAGTTCTATTTTTAGTAATTCATTAGTGTTATTTATAGTAACATACTGTACTTATAGTCCATAACATATTTTATTCATTATAGCGAACTTAATCATTGAAATAGCAACCCTTTACACAAAAGGTTTGCTATTTTATTCATTATAGCGAACTTAATCATTGAAATGCATAGTTGAATAGTAGCATCAACCATCAATAGCAACCCTTTACACAAAAGACAAACATACACACAAGAAGCTATATATGTACCTAGTCTCATTATGAGGTTTTAGACGGAGTTAAGTTGTTTGTGGTCATGAGAAACATTCCTGTTACTCTGACAGGAATTGAATCCAAGACCCTGGATTGGAAGTACTTAATCCTGTTTTTAGTAATTCTAGATCCATCAAACCTCCATTACAATACGTCTATGATTTAATGGGTTTTTTTTATGGAGTGTTTTTTGTTAACATAGACAAAACTTTATTCAGCCATTCTTATGGTGGATGGCAGTAACAATGTCAGTTGTTGGTGTGTAAATTCTTGTCTGTGGTCTGTGGATATATATCTTTCTTACATGATGAATAGTTTTTAAATTGATATGATCCTTTTGAGTTAAATTGAAGGATCGATGAATATGTTTTTTGTACCTCATAGATATGATGTATGGCGTGGTTCATCTGATTACATGTTGGTTGTTGTATATATAATAATTTTGTTGCATTGTGTAAAGCCCTTTTTCATACCAATAAAGTATTGAAGTAAATGAAGTTGCAGATTCTAAGAGCTTCTTTTTTTTCATGTCCATCATCATATCCATAGCAGTTCTACATTTGGTAGCATTGAAATGGGGTTAGGGTGTCTTTTATAAGGAGGCTCCATGATTAAGTGAGGGGGTAACTGGCAAAATGAGGTGGTATAAAGTGATTTTTAACTACTTGCACATGGGCGCAGATCATGGTGGGGGGGGGGATGAGGGGACACTCCCCCACATATTTTTAAGGGGGGTTGGTTCCCCACATATTTTTAAGGGGGATTGGTTCCCCCCATTTTTTGACTGCAATGTAATTTCATAAGTAAAGGTAATGCCTTAACGTACTGTACATCTTATACAGGGTCGGAGGAACGTTATTAAAAGTGGGGGCCCCCACTATTAAGATGAATGGGAATATGAATTTTGAGGGAGCCGATCATACAAAAATCTGCATAGACATATATTTTCTGCCAAAAAGGTTGTGGGGGGGGGGGGCATGTTATATTACAGTATAGCAAGATACCGATATCACTAAAATCTGAATTACCTATAATACACGACTCAAGTGCGCAGGCTTTTGTTATAATTTGAGAAATATGAGAAAAAGTAAAAGATTTTTGGCACACGAAGTAACTAAGTAAAGTACAATACAGAGATTAATTAGATCACTATGATAACCAAAATCGCTAATAAAAGATCATGGTGATGTTGTGATGATGACGTTTACTATATATACTTTAAGAGTGTCATTTCCGGGCAGCTTGAGATGCTGTTTTCTCAAATTTTCACACCTCACCCCAACCATGGTGGGGCTTAGGTGGTTGTGGACTCTCGTAGCTTTAAAGTAGGTAAAGTAAATAGGGCCTAAATCAAAGACAATCTTTTTCAGTTTTTTTTTTCTATGCTACAGTACATCAGACATATTAATTAGAACTCTATGGTTGGCCAAAAATCCCTGATACAAGATCATGAGAAATTTGTTGGCACTTCATTTTGACTATAATTATGATGTGATGATGATAATATAAGAGTGTCTGGCGACCAAAATTTTCGGGCCCCAGCCATGGTGCGGCTAAGATGGGTGTGGAGTCACATCTTTGAAGTAATTACATCAAAAACAATGTTTTTAATTTTTATTTTCTATGGTACATCACACATATCATTCTCTGTGATTGCCGAGAATTGCTAATAACAGATTATGAGAAATTTGTTGATGCTTCATTTTGACTACAATTTTAATGTGATGATGACAAATGTTATTGTATAAGAGTGTCATACACTCTATTACACATTGGTTTCATGTATATATACATATGTATA
>NW_022706641.1:0-559 GCF_011630105.1 Anneissia japonica
TTCCGTGACTTTTGGACCTCGCAAAGTTCAAAAAAATTTTTTTTACAAATTGATTTGAGATATGAAGACGACACTTTTTGGGCCCAGTGTTGAAGGATAGGACCCTTCGAAGCCAACCGAGAAACCCGAATTCCGCGTCTTTCGTTCCACGAAGACGAGAGGAAACCGGGTTATCGAGTTGGAATTCGATGACTCGTATCTCTTAACGTTGGGGGAGGGAATCGATCGAACGAAACCTAGGTGAGCTTCGTGGGTGAGCTAGGTTCCGTGACTTTTGGACCTCGCAAAGTTCAAAAAAAAATTTTTTACAAATTGATTTGAGATATGAGGACGACACTTTTTGGGGCCAGTGTTGAAGGATAGGACTGCGAAGCCAACCGAGAAACCCGGTTTCCTTTCGTCTTCGTGAAACGAAAGACGAGAGGAAACCGGGTTTTCGAGTCGGAATTCGTACACCCCTATCTCTTAACGTTATGAGATCGACCAAGACAGGGCGGCGATAGCGTTCTCGTTCGCGGTGCCGGAGGTCGCCGACGACGAGAAGTTGGCGTTCTCCCTG
>NW_022706642.1:0-624 GCF_011630105.1 Anneissia japonica
GGTGTTGACGATTTTCGTCATCTCGGTATCGATAATCGTCGCCGTCACCGTATGGTCCGTACAGTACGGAGGTGCAGATTCGATCGAACCCAGCAGGAACACGTCGTCGATCGAAAATGCGACCGCGGGTTCTGTCGGATGACGTTCGTGGCTCTGTTGATCGCTACGACTGTGACGTTGCTCGCGCTCTTGGTGCGAAGGCCGAAAGATAGGTGCGACGACCATCTGTGCGCGGCGGCGGTCGTGGACGATTGGAGCAAGACGGCGCGTCCAAGTACTGCGTGTGCGACGACGGATTCGCAGGGCCGGTTTGCGAAAGGAAGATTGCGTCGCACAAAGAACCCGTCGACTGTTCCGGCTGCGAACGTAACGGCGGTAGGTGCGTCTATTCGGACGCTAAAAACGGGCAGCACTGCGTCTGTCCCGTCGACCGTTACGGTGCAGTCTGCGAGCACCCCTACGCCGGACTGTCGGAAGCGATGTTAGCGTTCGCGGACGCCTGTCTGTGAAACGATCGGCATGGGTCTGAAGCTTGCCCTGCTGGAAACCGCGTTTAGGAGGCTGCCGATAAGACCGTACTTTTGGATTTCCATCGTGACGGCGGTAGCCTGCTATCTTCTCAGC
>NW_022706643.1:0-1679 GCF_011630105.1 Anneissia japonica
TATATATATAATCAAAGGGAAGTTGGTGCAAATCATCAGGATGAGAGGGCTCAACCGGCTGGGAGCAGAACCAAATAAAACAATATGCCCAAAACTTAAAACGATTCCATCTGCATTTATTGGCTACAAACTTGTTTCGTATGAGTAGCTAAAAGCTACCCACACTCATCAGGCTTAAATATATAATAAGCATACCAAGTAGGATCATACACTAATACTGACAGAAACTACAGCGAATATATGTTGCCATGGTGCGTAGATAATTACGGTCCTTAGTCCACGGTTTAAGTTAGTTGTTGCATAGCAAATGTTTCTCCCTGTGCCTACATGAACTGGCTAGTTCATTTCTGTGATTAAGTGTGCTTAATATGTTGATCAATCTTTTTATTAAAATCTATATATTTGATAATTTGAATTTATAATTTTATGAGCATGTTCTAATATTATTATACTTTTTAACGTATTTTGTAATATTTTTTGCTACGTAATTTAGTAAACGTATTAAGTAGAAATAAACACCTGACTGTATCCCAAGCTTGAAATAACACCGTATTATTATGGTATTATGAGCCTAAACGAAAAATCTAAAAATGTATAACTAAAAGCATTACATTATCTTCATATCATAGGCTTGATTGAGTCAAATTACCATTACAATAAAATGAACTTGCCATAAGCTTCAAAGCCGCATTCCATTGCTTGCTTGACAGTACACGGCGGAGCATCACCTGCAATAGAATAAGCATTATCATCTGGTCGAACTAGCTCGGACATTTTTTCTATCGCGCCATTTATTACTATCTTACATCAGGGTCGGCAGGTCTTCTGGGGGTAGGGGAGCATCCAGTATTTCTGCATATTTGGCCTATGTTAGTAGTTGCCGGGCGTCTGACACGGGTGTGGGCCATGGCCAATAAATTGTGCTCTGATAATCATAATCGATTTGTAATTTGAACTCCGTTTTTACTCCAGTTTTTCTCTATCCACCCATTATACCAATGTAATATGTTCATTCTCACTTCTCGCTTCGCTTGCTAACCTTATAATTTATGAATGTCGAGAAAAGCTAACGGACACGTTAAAACAACGGTAAATTTCATTATATTTTCCTCATTTAAGCTCAAAAATTTGGAATAATATTCACTTCGTTAGATAGATACTTCGATGATATGTTGTTACAGTTTTTGTCTATTTGAAATAAGCGTAATATAGACTACCTTCACCGTCACCTAATTTGTAGGTTTAACGCTCTTATGAGAGTTATATGATATGAAACCCTACGCTAGTCAAGTTTGAACGGTGTATTTATCAAAAGAAAAAAATAGAATATTTTTCGACAGACGGCTCAATCCGGTACAACGAAACTCGGGTTCAGGCACTGGCCTGTACTTAACTTACTAAACCCCGTGGAATATAAAAATGACTTCCTACTTACCCATCATAACGGTAAGCCTACATCCACAATGCTTAATAACATATTCAAATCGGCACTCTTCAATACAAAGCGGCTTAGTATAAACATCTGTATATCGAAGCGCTCTTGTCCTGCATTTGGATGGGAAAGGATCTGGTAATGTCTTAACCTTTTATAGAAGAAGAAAACACATATACATATATACATGTATATATTCACTATGGCGAGTAAAGCTGTCATTTAATTGTAAATAGAGATATCTTAG
>NW_022706644.1:0-544 GCF_011630105.1 Anneissia japonica
GGAAAAGTACTCGAAATATGGCGGAAAGTCAAAAATTTGCACTAAGTGCTCAAATCGGCGAGATTAAGCACTTTTGTGCAAAAAGTGACAATGTTAAAAAATTGAGTCAAAATGCAATTTTTTTTGTTAGGCACGGTGAGATAGCCTGAAACAAAGACTATCCCATTGAAAGTTTGAAGTTTTTCGGAAAAGTACTCGAAATATGGCGGATAGTCAAAAATTTGCACTAAGGTCTTAATTCGTTGAATTAAATACTTTTGTGCAAAAAGTGACAATGTTAAAAAGTTTAGTCAAAATGTAATTTTTTTGTTAGGCACGGTGAGATAGCCTGAAACAAAGACTATTCCATTGAAAGTTTGAAGTTTTTCGGAAAAATACTCGAAATATGGCGGAAGTCAAAAATTTGCACTGTGCTTAAATCGGCGAGATAAGCACTTTTGTGCAAAAAGTGACAATAGTAAGTTGAGTCGAAATGCAATTTTTTTTTTGTTAGGCACGGTAAAATAGCCTGAAACAAAGACTATTCCATTGAAAGTTTGAAGTT
>NW_022706645.1:0-1886 GCF_011630105.1 Anneissia japonica
TGGTGGTGTAATGTATTCTAGTACCCATGATAAATAAAATCACAAAAACAAAAACAAACACAAGTGCATCCTCATTCTTTTACATTCATGTATATTATTCATGTTAAACTAATTTCATAATAACATTATGAAATTTACATAAAGGTAAGTCTCTTTCAATGCTAAACAACTGCCGTGGAATTCTACTTTGTCATGTAATGTGGCTATTCATTTCTTTTCTTGCAAGTATCAGCTTGATTGACTCACACATCACTGGAGCTAAAGTCACCTTTTCCTTCCTCCGCCTTTCTTTTTCTTTTGCTCTGATCTTTGTTTGGCTCTGACTTCCTTTTTCATCCTTGGGTCGACCATCTTGTATGGCCCTTTGATTCCTTTGGGACGGACTGCCTTCTTCCCTGCTAAACTTTTACGTGCCCTTACATATTTCACTTCAGTTTTCTTCTTCTTTCCCATTCCAGCTTTCTTGTACAAACTGTTACAAAAACAAATAGAAGAAAGCTTAAGCCACAATCGCACTGGACTTTTTTTGGTAAAACTAACCAACACGTTGGCTAGTTTTACCATAATTAGTCCAGTGCGAACAGCACAGGAAGTTTACCTGACAGGAAACTTACCCAAGCCGCGCGGTTAATTTAACCGAGTTCCGCTTGCCCAGGAAAACTGACCAGGTTAGTTTTACCTAGCAGGAAAGTCCAATGCGAACAGCGCGAGTCAGGCTGTCAGGCAATTACGCATGAGCTGTGACCTGGAATAAAACGTCGCACACAAACATCTTGATTAATTTCGCGCGTGTTTGCTAGTGTCATAATTTTGTCATTTTTTTCACTTGTTTACTCGGTTTGTTTCAATGGCCGATTTATATGGAGCATTAATAAATGTGCTAGGTCTTGGTGAGACAATCCATCGCGATTATCAACAAATACAACATGATGAAGTACAATTTGAGAGTCTCAACCTGTCTCTTATACACATCTAGATGTGTATAAGAAGTGAACGTCACGATTTAGCGCCCCCAATAGTTGAATCTGTACGAATGGTTAGTTTCACCATGGCCTGTGGTAAAACTAACCACGTCGATAAATCCCAGTGCGAACGACAGGAAGTTTACCCATTGTAATGTTACTCAGTCTCTGTAAAAATTTCCCTATTTTAAATACAGTGCGATTGCGGCTTTAGAATATCATTTTCTAGTTAAAAATAAAAATAAAGCATTAGTAGTAACATCAAAACTACCTGCACATGAATTATGCTATATCAGTGACTAAGAATTGCCAATTTGTTTTTTCAATTGGCTTATAACAGCTGCAAACACCTTAACCACATAGCTCCATATTCTATACAATTTAATATTATAACTTTATTCTCAAACCCAACGACTAAAAAAGATTTAAGGATAACATTAGGCACGTTCAGACAAGTCAGTAGTAAGCTTTGAAGTAGCAGTTTACATGTTGTGCACTCAGAGTAGTGCTTTGTAGACACACCTTCATGTGACCTTTATTTTAACCTCAATTTTTTTGGAAGACCTACAAATGAGTGCCAAAATAACATTTCCTGTGATGTGTAGACATGATGTTTTCATAATTGTTCACATTTTCAAGAAAGTGGTGATTATCACTTGGGAAAATTAGCATAGTTACTTCTAAGCTTTGAACTAGCTTTGAAGTAAAAAGGACATTATGCATCGTGTGGGCACTCATCTAAAGTAACATGCACTTGAAATTTTACATTTGTCATAACTTTACTTAAGAACAGGCCGTCTGAACTAATAGGACTAATATAACCATATCACCCACACATTCTATCATTAACAATGTAGATTTTATACCTCTTTATTTGGTTCATTTTTTCCTTAGCAGAGGTATCAACAGTATCAGTTATTGCTT
>NW_022706646.1:0-1006 GCF_011630105.1 Anneissia japonica
TTACCTGGATAACCGACTAATTGCCATTGTTCCCAAAACGGAACACCCCTTCGAAAAAAATAAATAAAAAAAAAGGGAATGAGGACGTTTGTTAGGGAGACGGTTCGCACGTGGCGCCTTGGGTCGGACTGTTCCATTTTTTTCGAAGGGGTGTTCCGTTTTGGGAACAATGGCAATTAGTCAGTTATCCAGGTAAGTATCTTACTCATAGACTACCAACATCACGATTGATTTGTGTAATTTAATTCAATTCTATATTTAATTTCTTTCATATTGCCAGTGGGCCATCCACACAACATAATTACATGATAGAAATAAATCATGACAGAAAACAAGTGACAATGTAATATTGTCTACTAGAATGTCACTCCAATAATGCCTTATGACCAGCATACCCCACCCTACTGAAGTATACATCGCTGGTAGGGACATATATATTCTGTCTCTTATACACATCTATTTACATTATTTGTATCACAATTTCTCTTAATTGTGTTGATTTATAGTCATTGAATGTTGATGTTAAATCACTTTTATTTCAATTCATATGAAATATATTCATACAAAAAATATTGCAATTTGCATAAAATGATACAAACAATAAAAAAAAATTAAAGTAATTACTGAATAAAAAAATAATAAATACTACGAGGTTACATCCTTAAAGGTGATGAACCGGGCGAGAGAGAATCAAGTAGAAAAAAATTACTTTTGTTTGTATTCCTACCAACTCATTCAGTTTAATTGTATTATTGTGCACTAGTATTTTATTAATGTTTAAAATTTAAGAATAAGTGTGGATTTCCTTTGAATGTTGATTAATATGATCATATGAGCTGTCATTTATTGATTCACTCTCTTTGTTTCCAATGTGTTACAGTGGAAAGAGACTCCACTTCACAAGCTGTTAAAAGCCAAACATAAATTCAGAGATCACCTTGATATTGCAAGACTTCTTTTGGATGCCGGGGCTGATGTAAATATAAAGAATGAGGTAAAATACTGT
>NW_022706647.1:0-1061 GCF_011630105.1 Anneissia japonica
GTCGGAGAAGACAGTCGAGGAAGCGCTGGAACAATTCCTAAGCGACGTCTCGAGACGAAAATTGGAGACGACGCTGTCTTTGGAAGCGCAAAGATTGGGACTGGAACGTCACGATCTTTTCGACGGTCTGCGCATCGACTTGGATGGCGAGTTGCGGAATCTGCCGAGACTCCGAGCCACCCTGTACAAGGAGATTGGAAAGAGACTGATTCTGTTCGAAGATTTCGACGCCGTCGTCGGATGTCTGTGCGCCGACTGGCAGCGAGGAGACGAGGAGTTGACCGGAGGAGATCTCCTCAAGTCGTTGGCACCGCTGTACCCGCACCGTCCGCGGACGATCCCGCGAGCCGTGGAGGGTGTGGATTCCTTCTTGGAAAAGTTGGAGAAACGCGTGGACGGCAACAGGAAGAGGAAGTTCGTCGCCTACCTGAGGAGGTGGATTTCAAGATTTCCGGTTCCGGAGCACGACGGCTACTCGTCTCTGGGATCGCGATGCGACACGGACGAGGCCGTCAGACTGTTCGCAGCTGCGTATCCGGCGATAGCGTTCTCGTTCGCTGTGCCGGAGGTCGCCGACGACGAGAAGTTGGCGTTCGCCCTGGCGAACGCCGGCTCCCACCTGGCGCGGTTGACGTGGTTCGACTTCGACGCTCCCAGCGTCAGCTTCAGGTCCTCCATTCCGGGTCTCGCGTTCGCCCAGGAACAGCGCCTCGAGATCTCGTCGCTGATGCCAGCTTTCGACGCGTACGACGAGGCGGTGCGCGTCACGCAGCACGTCAGGCACAGCATCCCGTACATGCACGCCTCCTCGTTCGACGGCGTGACCGCCGAGATGGCCAGCAGGCAGAACGAAGGTTACGTCACCAGTCTCTCCACCTTTCCGTTGGTACTGGCTTCCGTCGACCCGAGGGACGCCGACGGTGCCAACCGCCGTCCGCCGACCGGCGCCAAGAAGGGCACGACGTACTTCGAGAACGTCGTCGTCGTGAACAGGTAAAACGTCGAGTGGAATCGTTCGTCCGATTGCTTTTCTCGATTCCTGACGTGCGCCAGGATACTGC
>NW_022706648.1:0-714 GCF_011630105.1 Anneissia japonica
CAATGACTTACCGATAGACTTTCCGCGATTCCATCATCAATTTTTGTGTGGAAGTTTTGAAGTAAATTCTTATGTACGTCTCGACAACGTTTGTATTGTGGTTGTAACCATGCTAACAAACTTACTGCACTGTTATCGTGAAGCAACGCGCGTTGCCATAGAGCGATTGTGGCAACGGAGCATGCGTCAACTTGCATACGTATTAATAAGTTTTTTATAATAAAAACGATAATACAAAATTTAATGTGTATATAATTGCGAATACACGTACAATTACAAAAATCGATGTATCAATTCGTCAAACAAAATAGATAAAGCCCTATATCTAATAAACAAAACTAAAACTGTATATTAGTCATTGATAATGATAATATTTTCACGGTAGACGTATTTTATGCTATCGACTAAAATGACCAATAAATATTTTATATCTGCCAAAATATCTTTTAAAAATGTCATACATATTTTTCCGTTCTGGTAGAAAGACGCAAAATGTATGTCTACAATTGCCGTAAATTTATTATATAAACCATTTATATTAGACCTTTTTTTTTAAGAAAGTTCATTTGATTTTGAATGTAAACCATTCGCTAGTGTAGGCTATATCTTGGATGATTTGTGTTTTTATAATGTAAATTTATACAAAAGGCCATTCAAGTCTTTGATAAAGCTTTATGAAAAATATGGCAAGGATAAAATCAAGACATTTAGTTT
>NW_022706649.1:0-951 GCF_011630105.1 Anneissia japonica
CCCAGATTTTGTTAATATCATCAGAGTAATTTAGACAAGGGACAGATGATAATGAGTTAAAAAGGTATCAAGAATACGTGTTCGTAGTACTGTACGTGTACATTGGGGTTTTGCAGGAACTTCCCAATATATTATCCAAAGTGGGGATTAGCGGACAGGTTAATTAAAAACTAACAATTTACTTTTTAATGCAAAATAATTCAAATATTCAATTTGATTGTTCAAGTATTATCTCAACACAAACGCTTTTTTAAGAAGTTCTTCTGACTTCGGGCAGGTGTCAGTAGTGTATCGGTATATATTGTCATTTTACTGGGTCAGTGAGTGTACAAAAAGAACAATATGTGTCGCAAGACCATTTTGAATGGGGAGTATAAACAAACAAAAGGATCCACCTTGACCTAGATAGTGCGTACCTTTTAGTAATCAATTTTGCAAGAGTATTTATGGATTTGAGCTGCATTAATTTTAATCTCCACAAGTTGCTATTACAAAAGACAGCAGTATATATTCCACAAAACCATCATAGTGTTGACTGACAAGCCCACATTTTTTAGATAACACCATTTTCTTTCTCTATGATAACACTGGGGCGGCGTACATCGATCTGAGGACACAAAGACAGCCTGATTTCCTTCAAAACCCAGGCCTACGTTGACGAAAGCGTCTACAGACCTTGTATTGCGTAATTGCGTTGATTTATAAGGTTTTAAATGGTACAGTATTGTACTTAATTAGCCATACATGTGTTGCATAATAATACATTGTAATGTGTAGGAAACTATTTTTATACCTCCATGGAGAAACTGAACTGTAGAATTGATTAATGCCACTAAAGTAACCTGTCCATTGGATGTTGTGACCAGACCATGTGTGACGATCAGAAATACGGCATTTTTTATTATTTCTAATAAGAAGCGAAATATTTGATCCATCTGTTGTTTAAACCTG
>NW_022706650.1:0-371 GCF_011630105.1 Anneissia japonica
AAATTAGTTTGTTGAAATGTGTCTTTGTATTTTCTCTCTGTTTTTCCATATGGTCGCTACCGTAGTCTTCGAAAGTCCAAAACGTTTTCCAATCGCTGAATTGGACTCCTGGTTCTCATAGGCTTTTATTACGCTCAGTTTCGTATCAATAGAAATACACTGTCTTGGTCTTTTCGAGGCAGAAACCATTGTTGAAATGTACATTACATTTTATTTAATTATGTTTCAATCAATTAATTAAATAATCAGGCCTATGCTCCTTCCATTCTCTCTCCCTACCAATGAAAAGGTGTCATTAAAATAATACGTACAAATGATTAATTTAAATTGCATATATTTTCTGTCATTTCTTATCTAAACCCTATTCATTG
>NW_022706650.1:431-703 GCF_011630105.1 Anneissia japonica
CATAGCTATGCGCTCCTTTGATGTTAACCGACTGTTGCTATTAACGATGACAGCGGTCTAATGTCGTCTCTGTAAGACGGTCTAAATTTAGATCGGCATGTCGCTGGAAAGAGACCGGTGGCTTTTGCTTCTTTAATAGTTTATCTTATCTTATTGGCAATGACTTTACCACGTCTTATTATCGCCGTTAGTGTTTTTATAAACGATGCCTTAATTGATAAATTAAAGACTCGTAAAACACAATCGATGTTCAATTGCTTTAATACACTTGA
>NW_022706650.1:762-951 GCF_011630105.1 Anneissia japonica
ATAGCTTTAAAAAGTTACCTAAAATCGTTTTACGATCGCATGATGATCTCATCGGCCAAACACCGTTCGTAAAATAGGAGGTTCGTAATTGAGAAGTTCGTAATTGGAAAGGTCGACTGCAGTCGACCCTTTGGTCTAGAAGGCGTTCGTAATTAAGAAAATTCGTAATTGAGAAGTATTAAAAAATAG
>NW_022706651.1:0-636 GCF_011630105.1 Anneissia japonica
GCTTGCCACATCTTTGGTACAAATTTTCAAAGGCGTTTTTTTATTTTTGCCAATAGAAATTTATTCTTTAACCATTATTTAAGAAAAAAAAAAGCATGTATTCAAATTTAAATTACTTGATTTGTATCGTCTAATCATTAAAAAAATAATTAACATCCTAACAGGAATTTTATTTCGAAGTGGTTTTATGTGTTTGCGGAATGGGTCAACCCTGCACATTAAATAATTGTAGAAAGTCTACACAATACTAAATAATTATTCCGCCGTTGTTTTAAACAGTATTATTGGAAGTCCTAACACACATTTCATTACGTTTGACGTTAAAAAAGGTAGTTTGCAGAATAAAGTGTATTCACAATTTAAATTTATATATGTATAACTTGACGAAATTGAAAGTTGTCATGGTCTTGATCTATACGGGTCTTCGCAGGAAGTATCTGACTGTTGCTAATTGAAAACCGTGAAGTAAAACCATGGTAAATTGCCGTGGTAGAAGTAGAAAACCGCCATGGAAGAATAAAACGCCGCTTGTAAAAATGGCGGTTAGTAGCTACCAGGCGATCTTTGTGAAGAGGCAATAAACAAGAGAAAGTCTCAAAACGTATTTTTTGTGTTTGTATTGTTTTATATCAGTAT
>NW_022706652.1:0-645 GCF_011630105.1 Anneissia japonica
TATGCCAGCTTTGGAAACAACATGGCCTAAAAATGTGACACGTTCATGAAAAAAAGTACATTTGTTTGGGCGCAACTTTAAACCAGCACCTCGAATTCTCTGAAACACTTCCCTTAAATTATCCAACTTCTCCTCGAAATTTCTCCCAAACACTATGACGTCATCTAAATACACTAATACCCTTGTCTCTTATACACATCTATCGGATGAAGAACCAATGCCATTAATCGTTGAAATGTAGAGGGTGCATTTGTGAGACCCATTGGCATAACCTTGAACTGATAGAGAGAATCACCTGTAGTGAATGCAGTTTTTTCTTTAGCTTTGTCGTCCATTAAAACCTGCCAGTAACCTGATGACAAATCCATTGTGCTGAAATAGAGATTTCCAGCCAAAGCGTCGATCGTGTCATCTATGCGAGGTAGGGGGTGAGAATCTTTAACCGTATGCACTGTCTCTTATCTTTAACCGTATGCATATTAATTTTTCTGTAATCTACGCAGAAACGAAAGGTGTTATCCTTCTTCCTAACCATAACTATAGGTGAGCTCCATGGGCTATAACTGCGCTCTATTATATAATTATCTACTAACTCTTGACACTGTTTTCGGATCTCTTCTCTCATTTTGGGCGAAGTCCTATAAG
>NW_022706653.1:0-1739 GCF_011630105.1 Anneissia japonica
TAGGGAGCCTCGCAAAATAAAGCAACGCGTATACCCGTCTACAACGCGTGGTTGGGGATTAAAATAAGGAGTTTTAGATATGCGACGACGAGTAATCTAGGACGATATGCTAATTATCTATGACGTATTACAATGTTGGCCACACAGATGATAAGGGCTTGTTTTAGTTTTGCGACGACGATGCAAATACATACGTCACCACCGGACATGCTTGAGTGAATTGAAAATAAACACTGTACTAATATTAAATGCCATATTAAATAGGCATATAGGCCTAGGTCTGTCCTTACTACAGGTAATAAATATTATACTATAGGCCTAGGGCCTAGGCTTTTGTGGGGTTAGGTTTATACTGTGTAGGCCTAGGCCTAGCTAGGTTAATGATCCAAAAGTACAGTACATACAAGCATATCCTTCAATTGTAAAAACAATATTAATCATACTTATATTCTTTCAAATTCTATGTCAAACATATCCATGAATCCTTCAATGTAAAAATAAATCGAAAGCTTCCTTTTATAAATAAAACTGTACAGTTTTGAACTACTGTAGCATACATGCTGTACCAATCATGTCTCTGCACTGAATGAACTTGAAACTGTTGCGTACGCTGTGTATCACATTTCGCGCTTTTTAACAAATTATAACATTGTTACAATTTACTAGATGTGTTAGTAAACATCTTATTATTCAGGGATCAACTAAATAAACTTCCTCTCAATTTCTTTATATTGCAAAAAGCAAACCATACTGTAAAATAGTAACTATTTTATGCATCAATATGATTTTTTAAAATTATTTTAAATTTGTTCAATTTTGTTTATACTGTTCTTTCAGGCCTATTGTTTTTTTAATTTGTCATCATCTTCTTCTGGCTTTATTCCACTCCAATTATTATTGTATAATTATTATTTTTATTCATTTTACCCTCCTATATTAGTAAAAGTGGACCAAATAATTTGCTCTTGGTTGGGTTTTGGAAATATTATTTTGTTCAGCAATAAAATTAATATTTATCATTCTTCTAAACTATTTGTTCAGGCCTTAGAAAAAGAGTTTTCGAGCCTGCAGGAAAGAAAAATGATTGTGAAGTTGTGCAAGAGTGGGCAAAAAGTATGTTTATTGGGTGACTTCGTTGACACCTAGCGGAGATCCAATTGAAATGCTTGAGAAGTTTATGAGCTTAAAGAATCATATTCAAAACATTTATACTGGGCATTCAGAGCACTTCCAAAATTGCTTTCATCCTCCCATACAGGAAAAAAATAGGAAGAAATGGCGAAAAAACCCGTTATAAAATATAAGCTTATAGCAGAGGTAATCTAGTTGTGTAGCAGTGGGAAGAAAGACCCTCAACTCTCCATTCCACAACTCAGTTCTCCACCACCACCTGTTTGTTCAGCATTTAGCATACCAGAGAAAGATGTAGCAATAGCTAAACATCTTTCAAGATTTAGCAGTCTCACGTAAACAAGAATCTCAAACCAAAAGGCTCTTTTCAGAGCCATTATTTAACAAAAGAGAAGTAGTTGTATAGTCTGCATTTTTTTTTTTCATTTAATTTATTCACTCACATACACATACATAATACTGTACAACAACAATAACAACTTAATAGTAAAAGAAATAATAATAATATTACATTAAATAATGAGTGTATACACATTAAGAGGACAAAATAAGTTTAGAATCAAACTTTAAGCCATGACCACCAGTTAAAATTATATTAGGCATACATC
>NW_022706654.1:0-597 GCF_011630105.1 Anneissia japonica
CCCCCCAAAAAAAATTTCTCGTGCCCCAGTCGCCCCCCCCCCAAAAAAAATCACGGTCAAGTAGTTAAAAATCACCTAAAATCACCATATTTTGCGAATTAGCAGCTCTTATCATAGCATCTCGTAAACTTGCTTTCATTCTTGAATTTAGATTATGACCCATTCCATCATTCCTCCACTGGATTTACTCTTTCATGGTCCATTTCCAGCTAATACAGGGACGGATCCAGAGATTTTCTGACAGGGGGTGGGGGGAACAATATGAATTCCATGTCGCCATGCCCACCTCTGCCCCCACCATGGTTGGTGTAAACAGGGAATCCCTGGTGTAAATAAGTGGCAATCGAGCTCTACTTTTTCCCACTGTTGGATCCGCGCCTGGGGCAGTAGACACAAAAATGGAGGTTATATATATATATCATAATAATAATAGTAATAATAATAATAATAACTTGTAATTTCACTCTACAGGCTGTTTCATGCACTAGGCAATCTTCAGGAGTGGAGGGAATTTCAAATTTGACGTGTACATGTAGAGTTGGGCCGGTGTAGATGCAAATTAGGTATTATGTGTTTTTGGGTAAGAATTTGGCACGG
>NW_022706655.1:0-1382 GCF_011630105.1 Anneissia japonica
TTAACCACAGTCCACAAGTGTCAGTTGTGGTAAAGTGCGTGTGGAGTAGAACTGCATGTATATCCTGTAGATCTCTGTGGTCTAAACGGTACGGTATGATACTCGTCTTGACAGCCAGGTGCAATAAACCTTTCGTTGATGAGTTATGCTTGATACGATTATTACAACATGTTCCTCTTTGAGCACTGTTATTATTACTTATCTATTTGTATATGTAATTAATAATAATAGTAATAGTGATAACAATTATTATTATTATTATTATTATTATTATTATTATTATTATTATTATTATTATTATTATTATTATTATTATTACTACTACTACTACTACTACTACTACTACTATTATCCTTATCATCATCAATATTATTATCATCATCATTTTGTGAAAAGAAAAATAAATTTAATGATATGTATGTATATACGCACTTTAGTAATTATATTGTTCCATACTTACGGTGTCCTTATCTCTCAATTTAACGTATGAAGTTCGAACATCATCTAACGGAGTCGACGCTTGCAGACGCGCACTCTCATTCAATGTCAATACCATCGATACACGCGTAGGTGGAATAGGCCAAGACCCATTAGAACTATTTGTGCCTTCACCATCAAGCCTGTCAGTAGTCATATTGATCGTGGAATTGTGTTGTCCTTTTGTTAGCCCAGTTGAGTATACTAGGGGTCGTGTGTCTAAAAAAACGTGCTTGTCTAGGACGATGCATAGACTTGTAAGTAGAAAACACAATATAGATATATATTGAATTCCTTTAACCACTTTCATGATTTATACACATGACATTACTATCCACAAGTTCGACTGATGTTTTCGATTTAAACAATGTCTGATTCTTTTACCAAAACTAATTTCACTCGGCAAATAAGATCATATACGATTGTCATTGTCATTTCTGTGGAAAACAACAAAACACTGATGGTTATTGAACAATAATATCCAATATTCAAAACAATACCGGTAGCGAGGGTTTTTAGGCATGATCGGAAATTGTATTGTATTTTATATGAAATGGTGCTGTCTGATGAAATTGAGCACAATATTTAAACATTTATTATTACATTTTCTTTATATTTAATATTATTAAGGTCTAAATTAAACAATACGCACTAATAGTGATCCCTCATCCCCTGTTAACAGGCTAGACTATAGATCACAGTTCTCCCTCCAATTAAATACCACGTTTGGGATTGGGAGTTTCCATGGGCTTTAGCAGCTTTGGTCTCTAATTAGAACAAAAAGATAAAAGACATTTGTTTATTTGGGACCACATGAAAGTGGTCTTTAATTGGAGGTGGTCTCTAATTGGAGAGGTCTTTAATTAGGGGGAAACCTGTATTTCTAAATTTAAAAAGATAATAGG
>NW_022706656.1:0-791 GCF_011630105.1 Anneissia japonica
ATAAATATATAAAATAAACTTGTTTGCTCGACACACACCGCTGACCATGGGCCATCTGTAATGCCCGTCTTAAACCATGGAGGTATTATAGTGAACCTCCATGCTTAAACAAAGACCTCATGCACATTCCGGCACTTCATTGAGTGATGTCACGTGACGCATTTGCCGTACCTTTAGCAAACGGAAGTAGAAATACAGTACCGTATCCTTAGCCACGGGGCACGTATACCCTGGAAGTCTCAATGGTGGGTATGATATCGCCTTGATAGTGAGAGATTGCAGGTTCAGACACTTTTTTTTCGATTTTAACATCTTGTTCCTATTCGAGCACTGTAGTTAGTAATTATTTATTTGTTTATATTGCGTTTTCGGTGCTCGGAGCACAAAATATTATTTACTATGATTTCCAAACTGCGACCTATAAGCTTTTCAGGATTAACACAGCTCCGCTCTGTGTAAGCGTCTCCGTGGTCTAATGGGTTTGATGCTCGCCTTGAAAGCAAGAAGTAACAGGTTCGAATCCCGCCAGAGACCTTTATCAGTGGCGTAGCCATAGGTTTTGGCGCCCGGGGCAAGCGCAGAAAATTGCACCCTCCCCCCTAATTATAATTATAATATTTTGAAATTAATTGATATTGGTTGTATAGACTTTAAGCATATGCGTACTGTACGTCCATATAATGCACTGTATAAATAACATTATTTAAACCCAAATAACTATTATTATTCTAGCTCTCGTATGCTCTTTCATATCAGGGATAGGGCCAGAATTTGCCCGAGGGGGTCCAATG
>NW_022706656.1:799-3156 GCF_011630105.1 Anneissia japonica
GGTGGGTGGGTTGGGGGGGGGGGATACCCACCCAACATTGGATACCTTTTCTTAAAGAGAGCAAAGTAGGCATGATCGAACGTCGCTTAAAATCTTCCGAAGGTGGCCTGGGGGGAGGGGGGGCGAAGCTCCCCCGAAATCTTTGACAATTTATGGGTTTCAAATGCTTATTTAATTAATTTTAGAGTCTACTAATATTTACAAAATACATATAATTATTTTTTTTCTCCCCAACGAATTATGGTTTTTCTCCCCGACGAAGGGGGTGGGGGCGCAGCTTTCCCCGAAGGGGGCCCTGGCGCCATCCATGTTTCTTACTATTGAAACTGCATTACAATGTTAGGAACTTTGTATACAACTTTACCATTATCCTAATTTGTAAGGCTGTTGTATTTATCGCATACATCTCAGTATTCTTATTCTCTAAATTCATATTATAATAGAGTCTTGTAAGTTGCTGAGTTTTTAACATTGTTTAAACTTGCAACTGAATTTTGTGTGCTTTTATATCAACAAATAAGTTAATAACATGATCAAAGTTAGCAATGTTTTCTGCTTTATCATGCTCAATACTAAGTAGTGCCAAAGCAGATAGTCTCGCTTTTCCCATCGTGGCTCTGAGATAATGGCAGGATGAGCTTTAGTGATGTAGCTATTATAGAATAGGATAAAAAAAAAAAAAAAAGGAAACGGTCGATATGGACTGAAAAGAAATCACAGTCTATGAATTTGCCAATAAAAACAACTACATTCGGATTCTTATTAAAATATTCATGCCTGACGAAATACATCAATTTCGTCGTGTTTTTCTAAAAAGTGCTTTGTTTTTTACTCTCATTTTCCCATTTCAGCGCCCCCTCAAACGTGGCGCCCGGGGGCACGTGCCCCCCCCCCCCCTTTGACCCCCTAGCTACGCCACTGACCTTTATTTTTTTTAGTGTAGGGTTGTTTCGGCCCCGAGTCCATTCGACCTGGGTCGGTTTGGCCCTGAGTCGTTTTGGCCAGTCTTAATTACTGCAATTCTCTTTTTCACGCACATCCTAAATCTAAAATTCACAGATTCCAGAGGCTTCAAAACTCTGCTGCACGAATTATAACATTCACAAAACGTCGCTCTCACATCACCCCCGTTCTCCGAGACCTGCAATGGTTTCCCATTGATTCACGCATTTACTGTAGTTCAAAATCTTGCTACTTACTGCCAAATAATGTCTGTTTATGCAACCTCTAGGCCTATATTCATCAGCTTAACCACTATTACGTTCCTGGACGCACTCTGAGGTCATCTGAAAATGTTTAGCTCTCCGTTCCCCGTACATCCTTAAAAAACTATTTACCATAAATCTTTTTCGTTTGCCGCACCTATTTATTTTTATTTTATTTATTTATTTTTTATTTCTTGTTTAACCCGGGTTAACAACTCAGTTGAAAACCAGCTGTTATCCTTATGTGCCCAGGGCACGATACACAAAACATAAATCCTTACCTACTTACTTTAATAATAATAGAATAATTCATAATAAAAAATCATAACGACAATAATAATAATAATAATAATAATAATAATAATAATAATAATAATTACATTAATAGGATTAAATACGTGTAAGCCTACAATAAAGATGCAAAATAATTTGTTTTAACTGTCATCTAATATTATAATTCATAAGAACAACATTAATAATAATAATAATAATAATAATAATAATAATAATAATAATAATAATAATAATAATAATAACATTAATAGGATTAATAAGCCAACAATTAAGATGCTAAGTAAATCGAGTTAATAAACTATGATTCATAACAACAACGTTAATAATAATAATAATAATAATAATACTAATGAAAATAATAATATTAAATAAGCCTACAATTAAGATGTTAAAATTATAAATTATTTTAACAGTTATCTAATAATTAACTTTACTAACCACTTTTTGTTTTTAAAGAATTATTGTTTTACACTTTGGAATTCACTCACTGCACACATTAAAAACTGTTCTTCTGTTGCTTCCTTAAAAAAATACTTAAAACTTAACCTTTTCCATCATTAACATGCACAGCGCCTTTTTTTAATGCACCTCGGTTGTTTAATTGACGCTTTATAAATTCTATTATTATTATTTATTATTATTATTATTATTATTATTATTATTATTATTATTATTATTATTATTATTATTATTATTATTATTGTTATTATTATTATTATTATTATTATTATTATTATTATTATTATTAATAATAATAATAATAATAATAATAATAATAATAATGTTATGTCTATCTGACACTTCCAAATAAAGAAATTGTTTAAATTCTCAGATCTCTACTCAGGTACTTCACAACAC
>NW_022706657.1:0-651 GCF_011630105.1 Anneissia japonica
ATGGATACGTCCCTGCGTGTGTTGCTGAATGTGTTCGGTTGAATCATGGTAAAAATCAACAATTGTCAGGGAAAAACACATGTATACGGTATCATTTCTTTTAATAATAAAATACTATTTAATTGTATACAATGGAATTTTGTCACTGGGAGAACACATAATGGTGTCATACTATTGTATATACAGCTTTTGGTGTTGGTGGTATACTGGGCCACGGCTTGGTGCCTGGAATTCGTAAATAGGCTGTGAAGTAAAAAGCTTGCAGAACGCCGGTAGGCCTATAATACATAATCCAAGTATCGAAATGCACGCCATTGTGTCGGGATTCAATATTTCGACATTAATTATGTCATCATCAGGAAGTCTTTCATTCCTGATGATGAAATAATTAATGTCGAAATATTGAATCCCGACACGATGGCGTGCATTTCGATACTTGGAGTATGTAGGCGTATTTATTATCTTATCTGAGATTAATCAGTGGACCTTTCGGTTTTCTAGAAAATAGAGTTCTCTACTATTTTTCGACGGAGGGTTCCCTTCAGATAGTCCTGGTATGTTCGTATCTTCCGAAATATAAAGACTTCTTGTTTCTAATTTCTCTTACTGGTTTGAGTCAAGAAGACATTGCTGTGCATTAATAAAATAATA
>NW_022706658.1:0-1056 GCF_011630105.1 Anneissia japonica
GGGCACACATTGGCGCTAACACCAGGCGAGTAACAGGGGTCTTGGGTCAGAGTGGGTATTTATTTTTTTTATTTCAACCATCTTTAAAGAGGGTAACCCTTCTAGTTTAGCCCAGTAGGTTAACTGCTATTCAGGGGCCCTCTTTAATAAAATTTAAAAAAAAAAGAAGTACAAACAACATAATTACAACATAATAATAATAATAATAATAATAATAATAATAATAATAATAATAATAATAATAATAATAATAACATACAATCCTCATTTCCCGGTTAGTAATACCATACCCACCCCACCCCACTCCCCATATAGAAAAGAACGACATAGGGCTTATCTTATTTATAATATAGGCCACACACGTGTGTTTGAAACTAAATATAAGCATTTTCATCATGGTTTTATTTATTACAAACATATTCTTTCACCATCTATACACATTAAGGCCCCAAAAAATATTTTTGTGTTTCTAATTCTAATTTCGTCGGAATTGATGAAAACTCTCTAAAATGTGCAATTTATAGAGGAAATTGGCCTACCGTAACAAGAAATGCGCGCAAAGAATTTGAGAATTTTAGGCACTTTCAGAGAGGATGCANGAGAGGATGCATTTGTCAAGGGGTGGGGAAAGATTTTCCAAAGATGGATATTTTCCCCTTGTCCCCCGGTGTTTTTAATTCTAATTTCGTTGGAATTGATCAAAACTCCCTAAAATGTACAATTTTTAGAGGAAATTGGGCCATGTTAACAAGAAATGCGAGCGAAATTTGAGGTTTTAGGCACTTTCAGGGGATGAAAGGGCATTTTTAAAGGGCTGGGGAAATTTTTCAAAGATAGATATTTTCCCCTTGTCCCCCAGTGGTTACGCCATCGGGCAGCATAGATCAAAGGAGTTATATGACAGTTTTTGAAGTGGAGAAGGGGTTGCAGGGTGTTCTGGTCATTATGATATCTTCCTTTTTATTCTTGTCTTTATTTTTCTCTTCCGTTTTCTTTCCTTTTCTTTTCCTCTTCTTTCTCTTTCCCTCACTCTCCCCTCTTTCTTTTCTCTTATTA
>NW_022706659.1:0-525 GCF_011630105.1 Anneissia japonica
GGAACGGAAGACGAGGAGGATATCTGCCGCGGTGCGCCTCCAGTATTCCCGCGTCTCGACTCTCGAAAGTCGACGAGACCGGAAGTCACCGAGAAGGACGAGTTCGAGATCGCGAGGCGCGTCGACAGGCGTGCGAGATCGGCCGCCGACAAGCTGAGGGTGGAGATCGAAAAGGAGATAAGGTACGCAGAAGCGTGCGTCCGATACGCCTCCCTTCCAAAGACCGTGAGTCTCGGTTGCATAGCGCACGTCGCGAAGCTCGTCTCGTTCGCAAAGCGCAGACGGCAGCTGGCGAACGAGGAACGAGAGACGTTCGACCACAGGGATCTGGAAATGTGGTCCCGAAATTTGCTGGAGTCGATGTTGGCCAATCCGGACAGGCGCGATCAGAGACGGGCCGCGATGACTTCGTTCTTCCGTTTGGTGGTCGATCCGACATCGGTGGTGAGGGACGCGTCGACGACGAGACACGAGACCGCCTTCCGAACATGGATGGAAGCGTGCGAAGTGCCCGCCGAGAGCGTT
>NW_022706659.1:543-921 GCF_011630105.1 Anneissia japonica
GATTACGTCGACGGATTGAAGGGCGTGACTCTGAAGACGAACGTCGAAGACGACCTGACTTGCCTGTACAAATGTCTACTCACCTGGCACGTGTTCCTAGCCATGCCCGTTTCGGGGGGAGGCGGCTCCACTCGCAACATCAACAGGGGTGACGTGGACGGTATGCCGGACGCGGACGGGCTCTGCTTTCTCTACGACGACCGTCGCTTTCTGGTCAGGAGAGGGGACCGAACGATGACGTTCGTTTACGAGCGAGCGCTCGAATCGTGCGTGGCTTGGATCTACCACGGACCGTTACCGATCTCGTCCTCTGCGGTAACGAACGTGCTGTTCCACGCTGGTTTCGACGACGATCGACATGAGATCGGCGAACAGGAG
>NW_022706660.1:0-664 GCF_011630105.1 Anneissia japonica
TTAATCAACAATTATCTCATTAATCGCACTATCGTAAATTGGCCTATTGAAGCATTATTGAAGTACTCTTAATTATTAACTAAAGCATTATTCGAGCACCTTTATTAATATTATTGCTATTATTATTATTATTATTATTATTATTTATTTTTTTATATATATTATTTATCAACCATATTAACATTGAAAACATTAATATGCATATGTGGATAAAATTATCGCAGAAAATAAACTTGTAATTTATAATATTATTTTTTAAAACATAATCAAATAGATAATGTATTTATTTAAAAGCAGGTTTTGCATGGACGTAATTTTATTTAATATGCTGATTATTGCTATTTCATTAATAATCAAACTATCGTAAAATTATTATTATTATTATTGTTATTATTATTATTATTAAACCAAAGAAATTCTACATTACGACGTATTGTTGATTTAATATGCTGAATCATTATTAATGGTATATAGGCCTACCTATTATATTTCTATAACTTAATCAACAATTATCTCATTAATCACATTATCGTAAATAGGCCTATTGAAGCATTATTGAAGTATTAATTATTCACTTAAGCATTATTCGAGTTTATTTAAAACAGAATCAAATAGATAACGTTTTTATTTAAAAGCAGGTTTTGCATGGACGTAATTTTATTTA
>NW_022706661.1:0-1467 GCF_011630105.1 Anneissia japonica
TAGATTTTCTAAAGGAACCTTATAGAATCTTATATGAATTATATAGGTATCTTATAGGAATCCTAAGGGTTTCTTATATGAAATTTATAGGAATCTTATAGATATCTTATTGGAATCTTATAGGAATCTTATATGAATGATATAGGAAGGTTATAGATACCTTATAGAAATCTTATAGGAGTCTTATATGAATTATATAGGAATCCTGTAGATATTTTTAGGAATCTTATAGATATTTTATAGGAATTTTGCAGATTTCTTTCTGGGATCATATAGGCGTCTTATGAGAATCCTATAGAACTCTTTTAGTAATTCTAAAGATATCTTAAAGAAGTCCTATAGATTTCCTAAAGGAATCTTATAGAAGTCTTATATGAATAATACAGGGTCCCTATAGATATCGTATAAGAATCCTATATGGTTTCCATAGGATTCGTATGGGTGTCTTATAAGAATTATATAGGAATCCTATAAGTATTATCTTTATTATCCTATAGATTTCCTAAAAGAATCGTATAGGTGTCTTGCAGGAATCCCCTGTGAATGCTTTAGTTGTTATTCTTATTAGAAAGCTATAGATAATGATTTATAACATATTCATATAAATTTCTTATTTTTGTAAATACAGTATATACTGTTTGTTAATGTTAATGCAAGCAATGGTTGCTTAGTAAATTGTTATTGATGGGTTAGCTGGTTGTTGACATCCATTGGTTCCACTGCCACAATATTGTTTCCATGCACAAGCAGTATTGAATGATTGATGCATTTGATTTCGAGCTGGAGTGGCTACTGGATGGAAAAATAATACTGTAATGGCTTAAACAACTCATGCAGACATACAAAATACACTGAGTTCAAGATATACAAACCATAATTTCTTAATTAAAAACATCAACTATGCATCATGGGGTAGGGATATTAATCCCTAGGGTCTCGATGACTTGCATACCCCTTCACATAATATTGTTCGTCTTAAGCCTTACTGATGCACATACTTTAAATTCCAGCGGTACCTAAATGCTTTACGGTCTTCAAATTAGTTTTTTTTTTCTGTAATTTATATTAAAGCCTCAACTACAGTTTACTATACAAAACCCTGTTCAAAAATCTGTCGCGTTACAGTTGTGAATAAACCAGCAATTTTCTGTATGAGCTGTCTATATCCGTGCTTTTACTTGTCCAATGGTAGCAAAGCAAATTGGAAATCTTGCTGATAGATGCCATTGTGAATTCTGCAGAGTGACCAAACTAGGTTTGAAATATTGAATCATGATGGCTTCAGATTTTCACCCTTGCTTCACATGCTGAAAGATATAACAAAACAATTCTTTAAATAAGAGCAAAGTGATACATGCAGTTGTCCTGTGCATTTTGAAACCCTTTTTTTGAAAAAAAAAATGTGAGTCATGAAAAATCATAAAAATACATACACTAGGTCAAAATAAAAATTGAGGGGCAGGGCAA
>NW_022706662.1:0-1015 GCF_011630105.1 Anneissia japonica
TATTCCAATTGGGTGGTTTATGTCCTGGGTGGTTTATGTCCTGGGTGGTTTATGTCCTACATTCAAGGCATCCTCATGTCCATGCTGAAATAATAATAATAATAATAATAATAATAATAATAATAATAATAATAATAATAATAAAATATGATAATAAATACCGGTATTTGAGAAAAACGTAGTATTCACCATTTTCCATGATCTCCCTACACCATGTATAATTGAGTATTAACAAAATACCAAAAATAACACCAATAATTATTGTATTGGGTATAATAGTATAGCGACATCATATAAACTAAACCTTATTTCATGTACAGGCCTAAAAATGTAGTGAAATGCACACATTATTAGCAAGTACTGTACTGTGAATTTTAATACGTGGTTAATATTTAATAATAACAGAATAATAATAATAATAATAATAATAATAATAATAATAACAATAATAAAATATGATAATACATATTTGAGAAAAACGTAGTATTCACCATTTTCCATTCTTAATCATACTCCCTATTTCTACACCATGTATAATTGAGTATTTAAAAAATACCAAAAATAACACCAATAATTATCTCTGAAATTAATATATGTCGGTAGGCCTAGGCCTCATACGAATTCGACAAGATACATGTTACCTTCCAAGGATGATAAGTTACAGATTTTTGTGATTAAAATAATAATCGGTATATGTTTAAAACAGGGGTTTAATCTATGTTGACATTAATACTGAATCCAGGAAAGAGTTGTGAATTATTCATTATATATTAAAATTCACAATACTGTTTTTCATTGGGCCTGTAATCAAATAATCGTCAACATTAGCCAGGGACTAATCAATTTCTTTCGATAAATTCTTTAAGGCCAACTATTTAATTTAATTATAGATTGACTATCCAATATATAAATAAAATAAACACAATATTATAATATTATTCAGTTATTCGGCATGTTCCATCTTGCACTCCCTAATCATATACACAATGTAAAATTCACTTTAAAATTGCGTATA
>NW_022706663.1:0-671 GCF_011630105.1 Anneissia japonica
TTGAAAATATTCAGAATGAAAGAAAAATTAAATATTTTGATAGACTCATTAACTTGGAGGCACATGGCTGGCCTAAATTACTACTTAATGCCTTATTTACCTTATACAATAGTAATTCTAACCTTAAATGGAGATGGCTAAAATCTATTAATAACCTTATTAATAATAGTGGATTTGACCATGTCTTTTCAAGTAATATTCCCCCTGATACAGCATAGTTTAAGTCATTTAAATATACTTTCCAACAAATGAATGTAGTTCATTGGCTTAATAAAACCAGCGAAAAATCATCCATCTCTGATTATATTAAATTTAAAAGGATTCCTAAAATGGAAAGTTACCTCCTAACTAAAACTGATTTTTATGGTGCTCAACTTAAGTTTAAGGCACGCTCTAACTCACTTCAACTTGAAATAAAAGCTAGTAAGTGGGATAATAATAATCCTGGTACATGCTTACTGTGTAACAATGGTATTGAAGACTTTCGACATTTTCTGTTCATTTGTAATAAGCTTGAAGAAGTTCGGTTATCTGAGCACGAAATTTTAGTGAATAAACTTTATGACTCAGGCTTATCTGAGTTATGTAATCAGATCCTTACAAAGAATACTGATGCATTTCTTATCCTTATGTTAGGCGGAGACTGCACAGAGTTTATTCCTAATCTACCC
>NW_022706664.1:0-4234 GCF_011630105.1 Anneissia japonica
TATAATAAACCCCTAGCAAAGTCAATATAACTGAGTGCTGTACAACTTAACAACTGTTTGCTAGTCAATATTGATATAAACTGAAACATAAAGAGGTTTGCTGATATGAATCACAAATAGCATTCTTACAGTACTGTATATATAGTGTAGAAGTGTACTGGCGCTTTAAAATAATCTCAGTTTAAAAATTGCTTGTCAGACCTACTGTAGTCTACAGGCAGCACTCAATGTACTGTGTACATCAAATGCAAAGTGCGCTGTCATGAAATTCAATTGTATTGTGGCCTTGTTCATGGTGGTTACATTTATCAATACTTATGTCACGAATTCAGCAATTTCACCCTGAAACTTTCAGTAGATCCTGAATGAAATCACGAAAGCTGTCTAAAAGGCATGGGTAGACTTTTAATACTGTTTCTTACAATTACAATGCAAACCAACTGCTGTCTTCTCATAACTGATGTATGTTGCAATCAAAATTTGGGTTGCAAATTAATTTATGTCTGGCTGGCAACATTTTTTTGAGAATTTTCATGCTATTCAAAATGCAAAGTTTCAATAACTAAACAATTTGATTTTTATTGGAAAAACTGGTGAGATGTACATATTCTAGACTATATCCAAGATTAGAATAATTAGAGGCCTAATCTGAAAGAAATATAAAATAAAAGTTCATTATACATAAAAATCCGAACTGATAACATATAATAAATATCAATTTAATCATATCATAATTCAATTGTCATGTACGTACAAAAATGTTTCAATCTGTAAACAAATCGATCTTTAATTAACTAGGGCCAAGAAGACTACGAGAAATAAAAAATATTCAATTACGAAAATTATACATTGATTTCTCTTCATTTTGAAACACTTGCCTGATGAAATAAAACCGAGTGAATACTAGAATTGACGAGTACGATATGAACGCTATTGACCAACGGTATACAGTACCGTATCCCAATCAATCGGTATAGCCCTACTGGCGTTCCATACAATTTGAGCGCGGCCGCTTTCCCTTGCGGCCGCTAACTCCCCTACGAGTTAGTACTACTACTACTAGGGCTAGGCCCTAGCTAGGCCTAGAGTAATAATAATACTACTAAGGACACACGACCGTCGACGTCCAGAACCTAGCTAGCCTAGGCCTAGTTAGTAACATATTTATTATTATTTAAATAGATGATGTCTAACTGTACGGTTAACAAATAAATAATGGTAAGGATGGTTGTATTGGCCAATAAATCATATTAAACCAAGCAATTTCTTTAACTTGCCTTCGTTCCTGAAACAAAGAGAAAACCAGGCACCGACAAAGCACATCAGATCGCTAGATCGCCAGCTATGATGGTACATGTCACCGGTCGAGTCTATACGCACGTTGACCAATGAACCATAACAGGGAAGTCACCCAATCAAATCAAAGCACAGTCTGTAATGGCCTTTTTTACCACAAGACGAAGGAAAGAGAACATCTTTTAAAACATTGAGTAACCAATGGCCAGTTCAAATTTAACATATTTATCCTATCAAAAACAAACTAGGGCCAAGAAGACTACGAGAATTAAAAAATATTCAATTACGAAAATTATACATTGATTTCTCTTCATTTTGAAACACTTGCCTGATGAAATAAAACCGAGTGAATACTAGAATTGACGAGTACGATATGAACGCTATTGACCAACGGTATACAGTCTGTCTCTTATACACATATATGTATGTATGTATGTATTTATTTATAAATTATGTTTTTATGCCATACTTTTGGTCTTTCCAAATGAAGTGAATGTCGGAAAATTGTAAAAACACGTATAAAACGATTTGCGAAAGTAAAGTTTTGTTATTTGTTTTATGGAAAATTTATGTTGATTTGTAATTAATAATTGTAATTTGGTTGAAAATTATTGTAACAATATTTAAATTTGATTCTATATTATAGAACTATACACTCCCTCATGGGTTAAGAAAAATCTATGCCAATTTCTTTTATTTTTTTCCATTTTTATAATCCTTGCCTAATAGTTTTCATTATGCCTAATGAATAATTCACAAGACATTATTTTTATAAACTTCCACACTGCGTAGGCCCTATTAATTCTTTAATTAAACGAGAGCCTTGTACTTTTAATTGATTGCGTTTTGAAAAAAAAAATGTAATCGTTTTGAGGCACTAAATTAAGCATTTTTAAGGAGGGACCCATGGATCATAATATTCTTTTATTTTTGGTTTTTACATTTTTTTTCCCAACAAAAATAGCGTAAGGAAAAAAAACTTTCAACACCAACTTAAACCATATGGACCTATTAATAAGAAACAGTAGGCCTAGGCCTATTATAGTAGGCCTATAAATAGGTCTATCATATTTTCTAAAATTCGAACTTGTTCTTACATAAGCACACACTAAAAAAACGATAAAAGATTACCGAAATTTAACAAGTTAAAGATCAGTTATGATAATTCCAAGTGCAGCTGAGCCCACCATTTGATCATGAACTATATTTCAATCGAGGATTTTTAATGAAAAAAAAAAGTTCTTCATAAACTTTCATTTGGATAGGCCCTATTAGAATTTTTAAAAATATTTCCATCATCAATTTTTGAACATACAAAAATAATACTGTCGTCACTTCGAAAGAGTAATGACGATATATAAGATTTCATTCGAGCAATTGAATGCATAGGCTATAATTTTCCGATTCATATTATTTTATTATTCCGTTAGTATTTTTCATTTATATACACGTTCACGTTTGTATATCTGATGATAATCATAATAATTATTAATATCAGCCCACAGTGTTTACTGTATTTATAAACACCGAGTGCGAAAAATTGACTCACACATTATTTGATTCTATATTATAGAACTATATTATACTCACACATTAAAACCATATCAGATATTATTGTTGATAATAGATTTAAAAAACTGGGTGAAATTATCCCTCAGCTTTTAAAAACAGAAAATGGTATGATAGAATACATGGTGTTAATGAATGCAATTCCAAAAAACTGGAAAAAGATTGTAGCACACCAACCTTTTTGTTTAGTGCACAGAAATGTTCAAATTATTGATACACCTTTCATAAGTAAACTAAAAGTTAACGATTTTTATGTGTCATTTATAAATGGAAAATATATTATACCAAATGCTCAAAAAAAGTGGGAAATGGAGTTACAAATGGATGCAATAGACTGGGACCTATGCTGGAAGAGTAAAATTAATTCAATGTTACATATAAAATAAATTGCACAGTTCAATTTTAAATTTTTACATAGACTATTACCTACAAAACATAGACTAAATGTATGGAATTTATCTGCAACCAATCTATGTGAGTATTGTAATATTACTGAAAATGGAGAGCACATGCTATTTAAATGCAAATATATAGAAGCATGTTGGACGAAATTACACACTATGATGCGATCATGTTTTAAAATCTATGATAACTTACAATGGAACAAAATCGTTATTGGAAGCTATAGCGAAAGAGTCTACGAAATGATTTCAATATTGACGTTTTGTATTTATAAAGTTAAAATAATGAATAGATTATGTTTGAGGACAAAATGTCCTTGGGTGATGTTTTTATCTGAACTAAACAGACTAATTACATGTGAATTTTTAATTAATAAGGAAAAAGCAAAAACTAAATGGTCTATGGTCGATCTAGATAAGTTTAAATAAATATATGTATAAATAAATGTGTGATGGTTAACTTCTACGGAAGACAAGCAATTGAAGAAAATGATAAAAAAAATAAATAAAGAATACAATAGTCGATATCTGAACACTTATGTAGAACAGTAAAGAGACGTGTACTAAGTAATTTCATAAAGATATATTATTTATTTAATATGTATAATAACTGTTAAAATGTAGACTATATGTTATGTGTAATATATCTATGTAGGTTAAGACATTATGATGAAATAAAAGTGGGACGATCCCACAAAAGAGAAAAAAAAAAATTGCTTTTTAAGGTAGGTTCGACGTGTTTAGTTTCATATGAAATTAACACAACAACTGTTTCATTAATCGTAGGCCATATATTATCACGCAATGAATCGGTTACTGTATAACGTCCGAAACTACAAAGAACCCAATCAGGATAGGCCGAAGGCTAGGCTAGGCCGACCTCAAATGGGTCATAGACCTAGGACTAGCTTTCATTTGGACAATGATGGAGTAAGTAGTGGCTGGGCCCCAGAAAATACCAGCCGGTC
>NW_022706665.1:0-657 GCF_011630105.1 Anneissia japonica
ATGTATGCAAGCTAAAAAATTGTCTGTGATAAAATATTATAAAGTTAATATCAAGGTAAATTTTTTAAATGTGGCGACATTAAAAAGTACGCACTTATATATTAAAAAACAAAAACATCTGCATGATCACCTATGACTTAAGAATTTAAAAGCAATACTGGTATCTCATATTATCGATAATTTTATATTTGATACAATGCACATGATGAGTGGAACTGAGAAAGAGATGAAACTGATGCCAAGAAAATAAACCTATTTAGCTTGTTTTTGTAGTTTAATTAATCTATTTAAATTTGAAAAGTAATCACTGGAACATATCAATTTACATTATTGTAAATAAGAAAGAACAAGGGAATTATACAATGTAACTAAAATATCAAGAGGAAAGAAATGTTTAAGTCTATTAATTACTCCAATCGATTTTGATACCTTACTTAATATACAATTCCCATGATTTTTCCAACTTAAATTATTATTTATGATCACTCCTAATAATAGTTTCAGATTTAAGATAAATTTTATTTCTATTTAAAGAAATATTAAAAGTAGAAAGATTAAGTTCCTTCTGAGGTGGATGAAACAAAATATAATAGTTTAATCAAGAGTTTATTTGCAATGAACTAATAATTAATTTTTTCTAACTCTTCATTAACGGTA
>NW_022706666.1:0-562 GCF_011630105.1 Anneissia japonica
TATTTACATTTAAATTTAATGTATTGTTTAAGTATGAATTGCTATGTCCATGTTAAATTAATCTTATCTATTAAAATTGTATATTTAAATAGTATAGTAATAGGCATAGCCGAGGTCTAGCCTAGGCTAGGCCTAAACAAGTGACTATATGTGAGTGTATAAAATTATGAAAAATATAAATAAAACTCATATATACAGCGAACGACAGGCAATTATTGAATAGATAGTAATGAAAAAATAAAATGACTAATCTCGGCAGCACGAAAAAAATAGTGGTTAAAGATTGATAATCGTTAATTGTAATCGTAAGTAAAAATTGTTTGAGATTTTGTTTAAATTTAAAGACAGTTTTACTAGATTCAATATAACGATTTAGCGATATTTCAAAGCTGTGGACCATGTGAGATAGCGCTGAGGCTTGTGCAGTGCAGGTTCCTCTTTTTAGGGCACAAGTAGTCCTCTCTTGTATTGTAGTCATGAGAAGCTATGTCATATTAAAAAATATTCCTAAGACGTGAGTTTAATTTATTTACAATATTAAACATACGATGCCAAGCTGATG
>NW_022706667.1:0-545 GCF_011630105.1 Anneissia japonica
GACAAATCCTGGCGCCACCTCTGGCATCCGCCCCAGGGAAAATAGGGAGCTTTCGATTTGTTCGACGACGCGACGCTAGGACGGAATCTCTCATGCGTGACCGTCCTGCTTACGATTTTTTTTTCCGTACGAAACATTTGCATGAAATTTCACTCGGGCCATCTCGGATTGACTCGAGTGAGTACGATACGAGGAACAAGAGCATACACTTCGCAATGTCGTGACGCTCGAGTTTTACTATTATTGCTCTTTCTATGTTTACCTACGGTAGGCCTATGATATTTCACGGACTTATGTGATGTACGTCACTGTGTAACTAACTGTCACGCTTCACATACTGACATGGACTGAAATTTTTTGGGGGAAAATGGAACAAAATTGAAGCATGAAATGAAAAATAGAGCGCATAAGAGAAATATTATGAAATAAATAATATACCATTCCGGCGTTATTGAACTTGTCCAAACTATCATTGTAATGTAATTAATGCTAAATAATAATAATAATAATAATAATAATAATAATAATAATAATAATAATAATAA
>NW_022706668.1:0-3447 GCF_011630105.1 Anneissia japonica
GTATATATATACGTATATATATACATATATGTATATATATATATATATATATATATATATATACTTCTAAAAGTCGTGTATCATGCATAGGAACGTTGACGCCTGCAAGGCTCTGGTTAAATTTTATCCACTTCATCTGTTGCTGTTGTGCAAGTCCCAGCCATCCCATTGGAATTGTGAAGCATCATTTTAATATACATAGCAGGCTTAGCATGGGGAAATGTTTAATGTTTTTCTGATAAAATTCCACACTATTATAAATGATGTGATGAAGAGGCCTAGCAAACTTACAGAGAGTGATACGCAAAAAAAAATATGAAGGTCTAGAAGTTTACAGAACTCTGTTTTGCTTGTTATGATCCTAATGCACATTAAATTATTTTTTTTTATTCCAGATCTGAAAATATCCAGATATATCAATAATTGTCTTTGAAAGAATTAGCAGGCTATGGCAGAATTTGAAAAAATAGTGCAACATAATATGGAAAAGAATTCTGAAATTGAATTTGAAATAGGTGTGTAATTTATAACATTGTTCCTTATTAATATGGATTGAATGAGAACATAATACATTTTTCGTTTTATTTAATATTTGTTTTATTTCAATTAAAAAAATTAATAAATAAACCATTTTTTTAAATTTTGTTTTTTATTTTATTTTTTATTGAAGAATGGCTTCAGTATTAATTGCTGTACATATATCCACCCTACAGGCTGAGTTCTGTACATTATGGATTTAATCACCATAAACATAAATATAATTTGAAAGATTTTAGAAAATAATGAATTTATGAGCATTTATAAATTTTAGTCTTAGTGTGTTTTGTCTTATTCAATGTGCGAATAAGCACCCCATTTGAATAAGTGCCCCTCTTGAATACTCGCCCCTACTAACATGAAAATTTCCTTAAGTGCCCCGTTTGAATAAGCGCCCCTTCTAATTTGAATAAGTGCCTCCTAAAATAATATCATAAGATTTTCTTTTTAGCAAGTCAATAATTCAATCAATTCTGGGACTGTGGTTTTGGCATGATTTGAGCTGCATAGTGGAATCACATTCTTCTATAGGTCAATATCAAAATGAGGATTTCTCTCGGGCAGATGAGAGCTCCGATCCCTACACAGACAGTATATTTCCAACTTTCCTCTTACATAGTAATTTGTCATCCAATTATCTGCTATTTTGCTGTTATGTAAATATTCACAGCATTCTTGTCATGGGCCATGTTCTCTGAACGACTTTCTTTTCCGCCTAACCACCATTCGTAATGTCCTTATATAACCCTTTTTAAGCCAAAAAGTGCCTTTTGAATTTAATTTCCCATAAGAACTCTTCATGTATTTCCATAAGCGCCCCTTCAATTTCCACTCTGTTTTCATAAGCGCCCGTTTAAATAAGCGCCTGGTTTAAATAGGCGCCCCTCAGAAAGTGCAAAAATATTTTAAATGCCCGGGCGCTTATTCGCGCGAGTACGGATTCAATTTTAAATTTTAAATCAAGAAAACTATGCACTTTCTATATCTTTATATATATTTTAACATGGCCTCCCATTACAAAAAAAGTTTCTTCAATAACTAATACAGCACAGTAATCTTATCATTTACTTTACTTATATAATATTGAGCGTTAGCAGATTGCTCTGATTTTTTTCTATATCTTTTTATATTTTAGACATTTGCAGTGATTTTTCCAGCAATGAAGAAAGTAAAGGCAGACCTTATGAAACATGCTTAATTTCAGTTAAAACAGAATATTCTGTTATTGAAAATTGTCATCTAAATTTGTTTCCTGTTAATATTATCCATGAGGAGAAAAATATGAATGAATGCAATGAAGTTTAATAACAGTTTGAAATGTCTAGCAGTTCAGAGAAAAACATACAAACGTGTGAAGAGGTAAAATATAAATGTGAACATTGTGGAGATTATTTTAATTTAATTAATTTGAAAGCACACATGGGAATTAAAACAGAAGATGCACCATTACAATTTGAACAATGTGGAATACAGCCATTACATGAATGTGAACATTGTGAACAGAAATTTAAAGACAGTATTAGTTCAAAATCACACATGATGATGCACAAGCGAGATGCACCATACAAGTGTGGAAATAAATTTTAAAATGGTTAAACTTCGAAAACACTTATGAGGATACATAAAAGATCACATGAATGTGGACATTGTGGAAAAAAGTTTAGTAGAAATGACACTTTGAAAACACATTTAAGGATACATACAGGGCAAGCACCATACGAATGTGAACTTTGTGGGAAGAAGTTTAATCATTTGGGTCATCTGAACAGACATTTAAGGATACATGCAGAAGAGACAGCACATGAATGTGAAAATTGTGGGGAAAAAATCAAACAAATGAGTGATTTTAAAGTACATTTGAGGACACATAGAGGAGAAAGACCATATGAATGTGAACATTGTGGAAAAAAGTTTAGTAGAAGTTACACTTTGAAAACACATTTAAGGATATATACAGAAGAAAGACCATATGAATGTGAATATTGTGGAAAGAAATTTTATCAAAATAGCAATTTGAAAACTCATTTAAGGATACATACAGGAGAAAAACCTTTTGAATGTGATTATTGTGGAAAGAAATTTTATCAAAGTAGCAATTTGAATACTCACTTTAAGATACACAAACGAAAGCAACCTTTATAAGTGTGAAAAGAAACTAAATACAGTATCAATTTGAAAACTCATTTGAGGATTCAAAAGAGAAATCACTTGAATGTGAACATTTTGAAACATTAGTGATTTGAGGCTGCAAATAGGAAAAATGTAATCATTGTGAAAGGAGATTCCATGCAAGTGTGGTAATTGTGGAACAAATTTTTAATCAAATTTGAACATTAAAAAACATATGTATTAATAACATACAGCACAGACACCATGTGTATGTGAACATTGTGGAAAAAAGTTCAATATGAATAACACTTTAAAAAACATTTAAGGATACATAACAGAAGAGAGACAATTATAAATGCGACATTTGTGGAAAGAAATTTAGGAACAGTTTAGCACTTTGAAAGTACTTTACATTTGAGAGTGTGCATACAGGAGGGAAGCCATACACAATGTTAAGAATTCTGTAGGTAAAATGATTATCTGAAAAGAAATTTGATACCATATTTTTAACAATGTGGAAGAATTTGAAAAGAATGTTTATGCAATTAAAAGAACACTTGTGTACATAACAAACATAAATTGATCTTTTCCTATCCTTGGAGAAATAGATAATTTTATTAAATTTATCATCTTGAGGATATTTCCCGTACGATTAAAATCATAACGGTACTGGGTTTGGTCTACAGGAGCTCGTGTTTCGTACAGGTCATTCCATTCATAGAAAAAGCCTTTAATGGTGAAAGCGTACCTGTCATTAGCCATAGTAGCCTAGGTCAATACATAACACCGGCTGTATAAAAT
>NW_022706668.1:3500-3794 GCF_011630105.1 Anneissia japonica
ACACGGTTTAGTTATTGTTATTTATTCGTGAACGTTATCATATTAATATATAAATTTAATGTATTGTTTAAGTATGAATTACTATGTCCATGTTATCTATTAAAATTGTACATTTAAATAATATAGTAATAGGCACTGATAGCCGAGGTCTACCTAGCCTAGACCAGTCCTAAAACAAATGAATATGTGAGTGTATAAAACTATGAAAAATATGAAGAAAAAAAAAAACCGCAAAATTGTGAAAGAATAAAGGAAGAAGGAAGAATAGGAAAGAGATTTGGAGCGGCTGAAATA
>NW_022706669.1:0-611 GCF_011630105.1 Anneissia japonica
TATTAATTAATCAGGGTTGTTTGTTGCATTTTTGCCTTTCTTGTCCTGTTGTTTTAATTACATGAATAATGAATAAATTCAATTCAAACTAATCAGAATTGATTGGAAATTGGACTGGAGAATATTGCCAAAATTATTAGCCAATGTTCAAAAAGATAATGGTTCCTACGATTTCTCAAAATAATTCAGACATGTTAAAGTGTTTTATGCTCTGCTTATGCACCTAATAACAGAATTAATTACAGAATTCACTTAAAGTTGTGGTATTTCATTTTTATTTATTTTATTCAATGTCCAGGTAGATCTATTAATAATGATACAATGAGAATACAATACCTGTCTCTTATACACATCTAGATGTGTATAAGAGACAGGTATTATAGTTTATATTATATTTTGTTTAAACAATGTCGGGGGGAGGGGTTTAGACTGCTTAATACAGTCATGGGGGTATGATAGAGTATATCAACAAAGAGCCAAGGTAAATTATTTATCACTCAATACTGTGTATGTTCTTCTTACAGGGAGATAATAATACTAGGTAAAGTGGTATTTCATTTTTATTTATTTTATTCAATGTCCAGGTAGATCTATTAATAATGATACAATGA
>NW_022706670.1:0-515 GCF_011630105.1 Anneissia japonica
ATACATTATTGATGACCATGACAATAATATGGGGATGGAATAAATTTATCATTGACTAAAACAATTAAAATTATAATGACAATAAATATGATTATGATTCTGAAATTTAAATCCAATTTCACAGAACATTTTAAAATTTAAACTCCAATATTTTAAACATTTTGTAACGAATAAAATGATTTTTATTCCAAACTCACCTGTTTTTATGATAACATGTGTTGTATTCTGAGTACGAAACATACTAGAAAATTGACAACCAGTTAACTTAGCAAGTCGGTCAACTTCCCACTGAAAACGAAGTCCAATAATACATCGTATAAAAATTTATTTTAGTACAATAATAACAATTCAGTTTTCGGTTTGCAGCCTTCTTTAAAATTAAATCATGGCCACCAATTTGCATTTTTAAAAGGTGATTTTTATGAATTTCAGACTAAAAAAAATATTTTTAAGTAGCTGGTTGTAAACTGTGATGCAACAAATAGTTATTAAATAAGTATTGACAAAATATGTGG
>NW_022706671.1:0-951 GCF_011630105.1 Anneissia japonica
AGTAATTAAATGATGATGAAGTTTTGCATGATTAACAATTAAAACAAATCATGTAAAAATATTTAAGTTTGTTAATAAAATTTAGACTTTTAAATAAGTTACAGCTTTCCGAAAAACAAAACAAAACAAAACAACAAAATGTGTATATATTGTCAAAATATCGAAGCAAACAAATAAAAAGGCAATGCTATAAATTTGCCATTCACTAGTATGCCGTAAATCACAATTTTCAACCACTATTCAAAAGCACAACCTATACAAAGAAATTATTGACAATATGACGACATATATAGCGAATTCAGATTTCTCAACGCATCCAAACAACTTTGATAAATTTTGATAGCAAAATAGTTTACATCAAATTCTGAGAACAAATTATATCAGTCCAGGTGGATGCATGTGATTACTGATGGGGTTAAGGTAGGCCTGGCTTATAGCCTATTTGTAATTATTTAGTGATGTGTTTTTTACAACCAAAAAACCCCTCTAAATTGTATACAAAGCAATGCATGAATGAATAAACATTCGTATGAGACTGTGGGTTGTTGTCTGTTATGGAAATTCTAAGAAGTTTATTGCTGCCTTTATCTCGGATCATGCAGGTATTATAGTAAACCACGGTATAATATCTCTATCGGACAAACAGTCTCCCATGAAATTTTACTCTCCAAAAACGAAGTGAATATTGAGGCATAATGCCACTCTTTTTTATAGATGCTTCTTTTGTGAAGCCAAGTAAATGTGTATAACAGTATACTGAATATAAACGAATTAATCAAACTACTTTCAGCAACTAATACATTTGGCGCAAACATAAGCGAATGGGTGTCAGACCAACGCTTCTCCAACGCCGATAAAGTTTTTGAACGAAGAACAATTCACATCTTCATTGTGCATGGAATTTCACACGAGAAAACACATCGTTAAAAAAAAAAAAAAAAAAAAAAAAAA
>NW_022706672.1:0-1257 GCF_011630105.1 Anneissia japonica
CATCCGCCAACTACCCCTCTAATTAGACGTACAACAACATCTTCTGGTAGGAATCCCAGCATGTTAACTCATTGATTGACTATTTTATTGTTTATATGTGAACAAAAGTAAAATGATTTATTTTTTGACACAGGGCAAACCACAGGTGCTGCAGTACCAAGAACTACATTACGACCGACAACCACGTATCCAACGACAACTAGTTCGAGGACTACTCATCCTCCCGCAACTACCACTTTGTTTAGACGTACGACGTCTTCTGCAAGTAGGTTATAGCCTTAGTGTCCAAAACAAGTAATTTACTAGTGTATTGGGTATATGTATGCAAAAGTAAAACGATTTATCTTGTAGAAATAGGGTAAAGAACATCTGTGGTTGTACGATGAATAAACCAAGTATCAACAAACAATTTGTTTGTGGACGACCCGTATTTCTGCTACTACCAGGCAGGCTATAGTCATGTGTGCAATATCAAGTATTGAATACCGATTTGTTTTAAGTGAACAAAAGTAAAATGATTTATCTTTTCAACACAGGACAGACAACAACTGTCGCTTTACCAAGAACCACTTTACGACCGACTACCACGTATCCAACGACAACTCGTTTGGGAACGAATACTCATCCGCCAACTACCCCTCTAATTAGACGTACAACATCTTCTTCTGGTAGGGTATAATCTCAACATGTAAACTCATTGATTGACTATTGTATTGTTTATATGTGAACAAAAGTAAAATGATTTATTTTTTGACACAGGGCAAACCACAAGTGCTGCAGTACCAAGAACTACATTACGACCGACAACCAAGTATCCAACGACAACTCGTTCGAGGACGACTCCTCCTTCGGATACTACCACTTTGTTTAAAGGTACAACGTCTTATGCAGGTAGGTTATAGTCATGTGTGCAAAATAATGTAATAAATGCAGTAAAGTTTTAAGGTGTACAAAAGTAAAATGATTTATTTTTCGATACAGGGCAAACAACAACTGTTGCAATACCAAAAACTACATTACGACCGACAACCACGCATTCAAGGACAACTCTTTCGAGGACGACTCCTCTTTCGACAAGTACCCCTCTACTTAGACGTACAACGTATTTTTCAGGTACGTTATTGACGTTTTGTGCGAAAGATGGATTGATGGTGTCAAATAACTATCATAAATTTTAAAAGAAAAACTTATGTATTTATATATTACTTTGTCTTGTAGGTAAAAGTGTTGTTGTCACATTTTCAATTACAAATGTTG
>NW_022706673.1:0-1759 GCF_011630105.1 Anneissia japonica
AAACACCGATAAAACATACGACTTGCGGCTCCATATGATGTAAATGTGACATTCGGTTTTGATGATTGTGTACTTTGAAGTGTCCAGTTGCACGTAAAATCCATTTCAAACAGTACATAGGTATCATCGATATTCAGGTATATGTGGTATCCACCTAAGTATAATATTGAAAGAAATAATTAGACTAGACAGTATTTCGTATTCTGCTTTATTATCGTTGCCACAAACATCCTGATCATTGCTTCATCATCTTCATCACCTTATCCGCATATCCATTGTCATCATTCTCACATTCACCATAAAATAAAAACACTGGTAGCCCTTTATAGACTAAGGTTGCCATACATTCGTTAAGCTTGCTTTCCATACAATCACTGCACGCTATTGCCAACAGGAATCGGTGATGCTGATTGGTCGCTCGAATCGGAGAGCCTTTTTGATTGCGTCGGGGATTGCTACGCAGTATCAACAATTACACTGAGAACACTGTACCGACAGTGTGGCGATTTTAAGGAAACCAGATTTAACTTCACTTATTTATTACGGAAGCTTTCACCAGCAGTCTCTGTTGGTTCATCAGGTGTAGTACAGCATAGACTGCTGACGAAAGTTTGTGTAATAAATGAAGTTAGTCTAGAAAAATTAACAGTGTTAACAGTGATTTTATTTCATACTTCTAACAGACTAACACGGCTCCTTTTATTCTACAGATTTACCATGTTTCTCAACACCACCACTAAACACTCATCATAATTATTATTACTATTATTACAATTTATTACAATAATTATGGCTTTCGAATTTGAGTCGAATGGCCGAGCGGTTAGCAGGGGTGCCGAAAGCTATAGCCATAATATCGGCGCTGGTTCGAACGGCACGCTCGCCTGTGGTTCTGGTGGTAGAACAAGTCTTCTCGGATAAGGACTATAAACCGTAGGCCCAGTGTATACAATGGTTCGTGTGAAAGAACCCAGTACATCCTTCGAGACGAGTAGGGGGATACCCTGGTGTACTGGACAGACAGCCCCTGTAGTGGACGACGAGAGTTGCTGGTACCGGGTTACCGGGTAGCACAGACACGAAGGGACCCTTAGGGGCGAAGAAAGTCATTGGTCGAGTTCCTAGTCCACATATCAAGCGCCCTGAGCATCTTATATTAGATGGATATGAACGCTATATAAAACTACACTATTAATATTATTATTATTATTACTTTTTGTATACAGCACCATTTTTTTTCACTTCTACCTCTCCACATTTACTATTTACATGTGTCTGTTTCCTGTGATTTTCATATAAAGCCTTTTAAGAGAAATAGATTTTATATGAATATGTTAACAGTGCAATAGTTCCATTTCCGGTAATTTAGAAATACAGGTACCTATTCTTAACAATTTGCTTACCTCAGCGACAACCATGGTGGGGCTGAGGTGCGTGTCCACCTGTCGGGGACCTTGAACCCGTCGTTGGGTATTGGTTATGTATTAGTAATGATATATAGCTGTCTTATTATATCTCTATGGTAATAACCCCAAAATAGCCATATTATTATTATCACTATTATTATTATTATCAATCAATCACTATATTTATAGACCACTTGACTACTTCTATCTAGGCTTAACGGCTCAGAGATACCAGTGGATACTCCCCGTGGATAAGACACAATCTATTTTAATATATATATATATATTTTTCAATTTGTTTTGATGCGTATGGAGTGTGTAGGTGTTTTTGAATTCTACTTACACGTTCCTTC
>NW_022706674.1:0-910 GCF_011630105.1 Anneissia japonica
CGAATTCGATCCAATTCGGCCACAAGTCAACTCGGCCACAGTCAACTCGGCCACAAGTCAACTTGGCCACAAGTCAACTCGGCCACAAGTCAACTCGGCCACAAGTCAACTCGGCCACAAAAAAATTGGCTATGGTCAACTCGGCCACAAGTCGACTCGGCCACAAGTCATTTACTGGTACTACACTTTGAAGGAGTAATTCATCAAGTATAAAATACTAATTTTTTAAGTATTACTTTACTTATTGTTATTATTTTTGCTGTTATTATTGTTGTCATTGTTGTTATTATTATTGTTGTTTTTATTACCGTTAGTTTTAATATTAATTATTAGTCTTGGCATTAACATTATATATTGTTCAAATTTTTGCTGATATTATTATTATTACAGTACCATATAAATAATAAATAATTTTCGATTTATTATTATTATTATTATTCTTATTATTATTATTCTTATTATTATTCATTAGTCTTAGTATTATTATTTTAATAATAGTAATTTAAAAAGTTATTGTTATTGGTGTTTTATTAGTATTTATCTCATATTATTATTATTAATAATATTATTGTCGTTGTTGTTGTCACCTCTATTATCGATATTATTACCCTATTAATACTAGGCCTATTATAAGTATCATTATTATTATTATTACTAATTAGTATTACTATTATTATAAAAATAAACATTATCTTTAATTTATTATTGTTGTATTATTGCTATTATCACCTTCAATATCGTTATTATCACTAATTAGTTATTAAAATTGATATTTAAATATCTTTATTATTACCATACTATTATTAGTATTGTTAAAATAAATATTACTATTAATGTTGTTGTGTTGTTGTTGTTGTTATCACCTTTATTATCGTCATAATGACTAATTAGTATTATTAAAGTAAATATT
>NW_022706675.1:0-626 GCF_011630105.1 Anneissia japonica
ACAACTGTGGTCTGCAGTCCATTGGTCTTTAAATTTGTTATTCCACCTGGATTTTATTTTACTCACTGTGAAAAACTATAAAAATAGGATCAGATGATAGATCGTGGCCTCATGTGATCCAACACTACTCCTAGGCTATCCTAGGCGACTCAACACCACGCACGCCTCGAGTTACTATAGGCTACTGCACCAGGCGCCAAAAAATAATATAGCTTGCGGTGTCTAGTGTACAAAGACTTGAAAACACTAGTTGACACCTGGTGGTGCTGTTTGTTTACCTAAATATTATATTATGATTGTGTGGCCGGAGGCTTAAGGGTAGCGCATCATTCTGACGGCGAACGAGATTATTTTGATTGAGAACTTAGCATAAAATAATGTTGATTTCCAATTTTTAAATATCGGTAGGAACAGCCTGGTAATTCGGTAGGCGGTAGAAAAGTGAGAAAATCGGTAGGGTTGGCAGGTATGGGATATGTAGTTTTCGAGATATTGACTCCTCAAAAATATGGGGCGTGGTTCTTCAAGATGTGCAAACGCAATTTACTTCAACTTCTGAAGCTTATAACAGGAGATTGGTAATAGCTATCAGGGTCAATCTTGGTATTCTAACATATTTTTCGCCA
>NW_022706676.1:0-1273 GCF_011630105.1 Anneissia japonica
AAAACTGAGAGTCACAGTGCAAAACATTGGTGGCAATGCAAAACTCCAATGGCAGTGCAACTCAAGTGGACGCCCTCTATTTTGAATGAAAGTTTCACAGCTTTTTTGGACGGTGTCAACAAGTAAAAGGGATGACATTTTGGGCACTTGGGCACTCCTCCTTAGGGACCATTGACAATTTGTGGGGGGGGGTGCGTCTAAGCGTTACATTTAATACAAAAATTAAGTGAAGAAATAATTAATAAACAGTGGGTTATGGAGAAGGCTAGTAGTAGGTACATGTGCCCGGGCTTGTCAAAAAACAAGGCCTAAGTCTAGATGTATACCTAGATGCCTCGACTTCGTCGGCTTCTCAGGAAAAATTGTTTTCCTAAATAAATCTCACTTAACTGTCTAAATTTTCTGCTTTTTTGTCATTTCTGTTGTCCTTGGTGATCCCTAATTGGTTATCTTTTAAAAATAATTTATTTTGATTGCGCCTTGTATGTAGGCCTATCCCTTGGCAAAAGGCGCGGTAGAAGTTCCTGTATTATTAACTAGGCCAGGCATAACCTAGGCTTTAGGGCCTACCTAGACATAGGCAAGGCCTGGAATCCGCCGCTGAAATTATAATGTATTCAGGCCCGTAGGCAGGGGGGTGGGGGTGCAGAGGCTGCAGACGCACCCTCCCCTCCCAAATTCCAAAAGGTCTACTTTCTAAAACCTATGATTTCACAAAATCGTTCCCATTATCACAAAATGCTATAGCATGCATTGCATTATTTGCCGGCTTATCTAACTGTTGATTTTTAATTATGTGGTATGAAATTTGTTAGAAATTGATCGTCTCCGGTGATTGCAGATTGTCCATATAATATGAATAATGTTAGACCTGCAGGTGTACAGGACATAATAACGTTACTTTTTCAGTGACTCTCAGTTTTGCACTGTGACTCTCAGTTCTGCACTGTGACTCTGCGTTTTGCACTGTGACTCTCAGTTTGGCACTGAGAGTAGATAGAAGATCTATACCAAGGGTGCAGCGCTGGCAGGGGCCCGGGGGATGGAGCCAGGGCCCCCGTCGGGGAGAGCTGCCCCCCCCCCCCCGTCGGGGAGAAAAAGCACAATCCGTCGGGGAGAAAATATATGTATTTTCAACATATTAGTAGACTCTAAAATCGATTATATAAGCCTTTGTATTCCCTAAATTGTCAAATTTTTCGGGGGCAACCTGGACCACTTTCTAAACTTTTAATCGAAGCTCGACCACGCCCACTTTGCTTTGAAATCTGTC
>NW_022706677.1:0-536 GCF_011630105.1 Anneissia japonica
AGATCCATGTAACGATTTGTTGCTACTTTCGCAAATTATATGCTGTTTGAAAGAACCAATAAAGCTAACGAAGGTTGGATGCAGTGTGTTGAAATCAAGGTGCCAGAATCGAATCCTGCAAAAAATCATTGGAACATACATGACAATCACAAGTCTCTAATAAATATCCAAAAGTACGTAGGCCTACACCAGGTTCATTTGACCCCGCCCTAAAAAGGCATGCTGGGCCGGCAGTATTTTGACAAAGCAAAACACTTGTAATGTTCATTATGCAACCTATAACTAATATGTCTTCATTTACAGTAATGTAAACCTTGCAATTGTCAAAAGAGGGTATATTCATTTTGTTATTAATTAAAATGTTCAAGAGAGTACAAAACATACTCTCCGATGTGGCACCAATAGGGGGACCGCCGAACTCCCCACCTCCCGTCGGGGAGAAAACTATAATTCATCGTGGAAAAAAATATTATATGTATCATTAAACACATTTAATTATTATTACTATTTATCACAACTAAAATCAATTAAATAAG
>NW_022706678.1:0-664 GCF_011630105.1 Anneissia japonica
TTGATGATGAAAATCGATCACAATACTGTATATTTATGGGTTCTTTCTTTTTATATATATATATAGGTTCGAAACATAGCTCGAACTATTTCTTTTAAAGTTGTGTCGGTGTGTGTCGTAAATATAGTTGATCGATGTCAAAAAATGCAGAAAGACGTACGTACATATAATACTAATAATCCATACAATTATGTGGTATTTTAAAAATTGAATTATAATATTGATTGGGTTTTACTCTTCAAAATAGAACAACTTTATGAATGATTTCTAAATGATAGATAATGCATACATTTTCAATTAAAGTTAAACCACAATGAGATAGTATTTTAATATGACTTTACAATGCCATTTACAGTATTTGGGATTGCTTATATAGTAGGCCTATGCACATTTCAGTAGTTTCACAGTGCCAACGTTCGATGTTGTTTAATTCAATTAAAAAAATAATGAGTAAAGAACGGAGCTCGTGTATAATTTTTTAAAGAACCGGAGCCAACAGGGTTGAAAAAAAAATGGCCAAAATTATTACAACATGAGTTGATGAAGATGTCTATTTTCCCTCAATGGTAAATATTCAAAATTTGTATCTTATTAACCAATCCTGATTATTTCTTCAAGCACACCTTTAATGAGAAAAATAATTTGTACAACATCCACAGAGGCG
>NW_022706679.1:0-839 GCF_011630105.1 Anneissia japonica
ACCCCACATACGTCAGCTGGTGGTGGCACATTCAGAGAGCCTGCTTCCATTCTTTTGCTCAAGGCGGAACGACCGAATATTGATGCATCATTTTCATGGCCTTCTGCCCCCATACTTAACCAGGTGAAACAATAGTTTGCATCACATAATGCCATCAGAACCGTGCTGCAGAATCCTTTGTAATTAAAAAAGCTGCTTCCACTGTTTTGCGGCTTCTCAATCATTATATGTTTCCCATCAAGACAACCAATACAGTTTGGAAAGTTCCACTGCTCTTCAAAATTCTTAGAAATCGTAAGCCAATCCTCCTCATACCTGGGCATGCTCAGGTATGTGGGTTGGAGTGCAATCCACAGAGCAGCACATACTTCACGTATGATGTTAGATACTAAAAGCAAAAAAAAATATATTATCAATATTATTCATAATTTTGGATGACAAATTTATTGAACTGTATTATTGTCTAAAAACTCGTTCTGCTTGTAGCATTTTATTCTATGGCACTATTCAGTTAAAGACTGAATCGAGAAAATTGAGTTTAAATACAGCTTTAATATGGTCAGTACTGGAAAAAAAAAGTGTGCAAGTTGTCTAGACAAAATAGCTCCAGCACCTTGTTTTGCGAACCAATTAATTTGGAATAGAATTGAAATGTTATTTTGCCACAGTGAACAATTGGAAATACAGAAAACTAAAATTTTTATCCTGCTTGCCACCAGCAAAAATCTTTCATTACATATTTTTTTTTCAGAATTAAAAACGTATTTAACAGATAAAAGCAAACTTACATCGCAGTAAATCAGAGTGTGTAGGCCTACGATCAATCGCTACACACACAC
>NW_022706680.1:0-599 GCF_011630105.1 Anneissia japonica
TAAGAAAATTTTAACTCACTTTTAAATATGACAGCTTAAATATACAAAAAAGATTTTCAAACGTTGAAGATCATTTTTAAAAGTTGTTCAACACAAGCCAGTATTGCAAAATGAAGTGTAACTTCAATCTCGTATTTCCTCGGATAAATACACATTTCATTTATATATCACCTATTGCTTTTTGAATGTTGGTTTTTTATTTGACTTTCTTGGAACATTTATATAAACAAGTTTACATTCAGTAGATGTAGGGTATAATAAACAGACACAGATTTAACAAACTTAAAAACAGAAATATTTACTGGTGTTGCAGTGAATTTATTGTGGGAGCAATTTATGAGGGCAGTAGACTATTGCCTGGTTTAGAAGAGTGAGCACACTTGTTATGCTGAATTAAAGAACCAACAAAGTCTAGAAAAGATTTAAAAAAAAAAAAACAGGTACTACAGTAGGACCAGTCACTGGTACTATGGTTGCTACTGACTAAATAGATGCTATACAGTATGCATACTTAATCCAGTATAGTTTATAATTAAATAAAATAAACAGAATAAATAAGTTATAATTATTTTTATATTCATGTATTGTTGTATGTTTTA
>NW_022706681.1:0-612 GCF_011630105.1 Anneissia japonica
CCACTATTGTATATTCTGAAGAGTCCTACCCCAGTGCCAATTACTGTCTCGTACCATGAACAATTAATATTGTATGAGCGGTTTGGCGCAGTGGTTGTGTTTCTGCGTCTCAATTTTGAGGTTGGAGGTTCAATTTCTCGCGGTGCATTTCGCCTGTGTCCTTGGGCAAGGTACTTTACTTTATGGAATTGTCAACAGGGAGCTGAGTGTGTTCATGTACTAGATCCAATGACCGGGGGTAATAATGTGAAGCGCTTAGAGGCCTTAATTGTTGGCATTAACAAACATAATACAAATGCAAATATTTAATATTTATATTAAGCAAAGTATGAACAAGCTTTAAATCGAAGTACGAAGCTAGGCTATTGACGTAACAAAAGCAAAATTTCAGTGAATGAATTCGTCGCCACGATTGTCGGAGGTTTTATTTTGTTTTTCATGGGCGGAATTAGAGGGGGGTCGGGTCGGTCCCGGCCCCCTCCCCCACTTTTGGAAAGTCAAAAAAAAAAGAAGAAAGAAAGAAAGAAAGAAAGAAAGAAAGAAAGAAAGAAAGAAAGAAAAAGAAAACAATGATCGCCCTAAAGGCGTTAGAGGTTAACACAGAAATTTCGA
>NW_022706682.1:0-597 GCF_011630105.1 Anneissia japonica
TATTGCTAATGGTTAAACGATGATGATGATGATGATGAGGGTGACTGATGGTGGTAATGAAAATGGTGGAGAGTGATGAAAATGAAATGGATTATAATGAATGATGATGATGACAGAGTATTGATAATGATGGAAGAAGATATAATGATGATAGTAAATTACCTTGATGATAGAGGACAAAGAACACAATGACAGAAAGGTATGATGGAAAAGGATTATATCAATGGTGGTGCTGGTGGTTGTGGTGGTGATGATGATGATGATTTGACGACATTCATTCGTTATGAATACGGTATGTTAAGGATAATGGTTTATATTTTGAGACCCATTGAGCAATAAATCAGAATGTTTTCCCCCATAATCCTTATAGTGAACATCGGTAGAGCCTACTACATACTTGATCTTTTTACAACGCGGATTTATTTTGTTTGTTTTTCTATTACTTTTATTTAGCATTATAATCCATACCATACATTAGTCTAAGCCGTTACTCTATTCATCCTACATTCATTCAATAGAAAGCTCAATATTTAGAAAAACCAAAAACAAAAAGAATACTTTATCATTGACAATGATTCATGACATATTGGGGACATA
>NW_022706683.1:0-849 GCF_011630105.1 Anneissia japonica
CCCCCCCCCCCCGGGAAAAATTCTTGAAATATTGATGTGGGAATAAAAACAAAAATGTTTTTTGCCGTATCAATTATTTTAACAGCATAACATACTGCTATTTTATGACTTCAGATGCATTTCTTTAAAAAACTATAAAATTAAACCAGTTTTTATTCAATATTTACTAGGCCTATTACTAGCCAAATATAAATAGTCCCTCCCTCATCAATAAAAACAAAAGCGCAATAACGAATTGCTCTGATTTAAAAAAAAAAAACAAAACAAAACAAAAACCGCCCTCCCTCATCGTTTTTTTTTAAAGAGTGATAATCTAATAATTTTTTCTATGTGCTCTTAGCAGCCATTGAACACAATGAAAAAGAAAAGGATTAACTTAGAAAATATTAAAGAAGACAGCCAATTTGGCAACCATTGGACACAATGAAAAAGAATAGGATTTTTTTTGATAATATTAAACAAGGTATTTATGTCCCACTATAGCCAATTTAGGGCACATAGGAAAAATTATTAGATCACTATTTTTTTTAAATCAGAACAACTGCTTCTTTTAATAGATGAGGGAGGGACTTTTTTATTTGGCAAGTATATTGTAAATATTGTATAAAAACGGGTTTAATTTTTATTGTTTTTTAAAGAAAACGTATTTCCAATCACAAAATTACATTGTTTTTTATGCTGTTGAAAAAATTATGCGGCCAAGAAAAAGAAACATTTTTTAAAATTTCCGCATCAATATTTCCCAATTTTGTTGACGCGGGCTGGAGTGATGATCTAATAACTTTTTTTTTGTATAGGCATAATTATGATCTGTTCATTGTGCGTTCGATTTTGATAATGATAGGAATG
>NW_022706684.1:0-1034 GCF_011630105.1 Anneissia japonica
ATGAACATAGCAATTGTAGATTTAATGTTTAAGTTTTCTGAATCTACGTTTTCTTTCAGCAATAAAAAAGCCCTTGATGTTTGATCAACTGCGATTCATAAGAATGGGGTTTTCGTTCAGTGCCTGCATGCATGCCTGCACATTTGGGGTAACACCGGACTCAATTTCATTCTTAAACAATTCGATTACACAGCTTTTCTCTCCAGAGGTCCAGGGACGTCTGTTGGCGTAGCTTCTTTTTTTTCGGTATTTCTGTTTATCAAAAAAATTTAAACATATATTTTGTTAATCCATAAAATATGTAAAATTACATTTAATAGTCATGCATAATTAGTAATTAAAAATTAATTATCTTAATATTAATAATTCCAATCCAGTTTTGACTTATAATATTGCCGTTTGGTTTAAGATGTGTATAAGAGACAGAATTATATGAGTGTAAAGAAAACATTCACTAAAACAATTATTATAAATGAGATAATAGTATACCAATCTCTTTATATTTTGGGTTTTCAAATTTAAACATCCCCCAGCAGCTGCCACAGTGTATAGTGTAGACCTACCCTAGCCGCGCCCTAGCAAGTAAATTACGCCTAGGAAGCCTTGGCTATATAGCCTAAACCTCAGGGCCTAGCTAGGCTATAAGCCTCTGCTAGAGGCCTAGGCCTAGTAGAATATAGTTCCAAAAAAGTCTTTTTTAATTTACTGTAATATAACATTATAACTACGTTATAAATAAACCGTACCTTTGACAATGCACTGCATTTTTCAATAATTCACCCGATGCGTTAGTTGCGTACATGTAATGCATCCTGCCAAACAACTCTCTGACTGATGAACGCATGTGACATCCTCTACAAATTTATCAAACTTAGGACATTATATGAGGATGCTCTTCATTTACAAAAATGTATGATATGATTGAGAACGATGAGAGTAGATAGTAAAGCGGTGATTGCAGAGGCCGGAAAAAAAAAATAATAATAACCGAAGGCCTACTACACTATAATACATGTCCTCACTTGTGTGTTTTA
>NW_022706685.1:0-1330 GCF_011630105.1 Anneissia japonica
TCGCGATCTGCATCGAGCTTTCTTCGAACATCAATCGAACCTCGTTCCACCTACCGGTGAGCACATGGTTTGCGCTGTTGAGAAACATCAGTCCTGATCCCGCGTCCACGGCGACTCTCGCGTATCCGTCGGTGAGGAAAACCAAGACGCGGTCGGTGGTGGTCTTGCTTGTGGCCGTGAACACGTGCCGTTGAACGCTTCGCGTCTGTTCGTCCGGATTGAGCGAAAACGACATGCTCTCTATTCGACCCTCCCCGGCCATCGTAGAGGTGGAATCGTCGAGGCGGTAAGCGACTCGACAAAAAGCCATCCCCGCGGGTTCCACCTCTCGTCGACCGCCGTTGAGCTCGAGGGAGGAGATGCATCCTTCGACGCCTCGTAATCCGTTCACGGTTCCTGTTACGAAGTCGCCGCCAAGATTTAGATGAGTGTAAGGGCCGTCCAGCTTCGTCGTCTCCCTCCGGCCGCCATTGGTCGTGACGGACACGGTGGCGTTGGCGATCTCTATCTTCAGTCGGTTCCAACGGTGGACGTGCATACGATTCGGACTGTAGTACTGCATGGTTCCGGATCCGGTGTTCAGGTCGACGCTCGCGTAGCCGCCCCACAGCGAGATCGTGATGTGGTCGACGTCTCCGGAAGCGGTGAGCACGTGTCCGGTCGCGTTTTTCGGTTTGATCGAGAACGAAAGATCTCGAACGTCGGTCATGGGCATCGGAGACGTGTGCGTGGCCCCGCTTTCCAATCGAAACGACTTGGACGGAATCCGTTGCTGCACGTAGGTTTCGGGTTCCTCTTCCGTTTCGTTGGACAAGGAAACGAGTTGGTCTTGGACACGAGAGGAACACGACTGCAGATCTACGTGTCGGATTTCCATATCGTTCAACGTCATCCGCGCGACGCACGCTTCCACGGACGGTGAACCTTCTGTGAGACCGACGTGCAGGCACGTGTCGACGTCCAGACTACTGTAATTGCCGTTGACCTTTCTCCACGGCTCCGGCATATCGTTGACTGTCAATCGAGCAGAATTCCCTATCCTGAGAACTTCGAAACGGTTCCAGGTGCCGGTGGCGATCGGACTCGAACTCTCGACGACCACCGGTCCGGATCCCATTTCGAAGGTTGCTCTCACTCTTCCGTCGTCGGCTATCCTCATGAACGCGTGATCGCGAAGTTCGTCTCCCAGGAAGAAAATCTGACCGCCGTCGTTTCCTTTCTTCAATTTCATGTAGAACGAGATGCGCAGACTGTGGCGGACGTCAATGCTTTTGTGAGTCAGTGACACTCGGACGCCGGTCACGTTGCTTAAGCGGAAGGACAGCATTTC
>NW_022706686.1:0-506 GCF_011630105.1 Anneissia japonica
GCCTAGTTGAGCACTTAGTGCAAATTTTTGACTTTCCGCCATATTTCGAGTACTTTTCCGAAAAAAATCAAACTTTCAATGGAATAGTGTTTGTTTGAGGCTATCTCACTTTGCCTAACCTAAAAAAAAATTGTATTTTTACTCCACTTTTTAACATTGTCACTTTTTGCACAAAAGTACTTATCTTGCCGAGTTGAGCACTTAGTGCAAATTTTTGACTTTCCGCCATATTTCGAGTACTTTTTCGAAAAACTTCAAACTTTTAATGGAATAGTCTTTGTTTCAGGCTATTTCACCGTGCCTAACAAAAAAAAAATTGCATTTTGTCTCAACTTTTTAACATTGTCACTTTTTGCACAAAAGTGATTATCTCGCCGAGTTGAGCACCTAAATGTAATTTTTTTTTTGTTAGGTTAGGGTTAGGGTTAGGGTTAGAGTTAAGGTTAGGGTTAGAGTTAGGGTTAGGGTTAGGGTTAGAGTTAGAGTTAGGGTTAGGGTTAGGGTTA
>NW_022706687.1:0-836 GCF_011630105.1 Anneissia japonica
GTTACAAAAGTACAGCATACTGTGCATTTGAAAGGAAGGAGCTTCATTTGTGTACAAATTAAAAGTAAAAATATTGGAAGACAAAAAAAGCTGTAGAAAAACACACTTGAAAGCATGGCTATCAGTTAAAATTAGAATAAATTGAAATGAAATTAACGATAAGTATCGTATCCTAAAATACTCCCTCTGCAAACCCTATCAGGATTGTTGTGCCAGGTCCCTGACCTCAGAGGCTCTAGTCGGCCTCTTGAGTCAGACCCCTCTGTTGACAAATTTCTAGAGCCACAATTGGCATGTGTGTATAATTGTAGATTATTAATTTGTTTATTTCCTTCATTATTATTTTTTTTAGAAATTTATGTATTTATCATAGGTATGCTAATAAAACGTTTTAACTGTGAGGCCTATTAAATTTACTTTTATTTGCTGATAGCCAATTGAATTACATATTAAAACAAAAAGAATCATTTAACTACAACAAGCCGCTATTTCTTATACGAATACATAGCAAGAGAGTGTTCCAACATGAATGTTATCCTGTGGATAATGTTATACGTACTGCTTTTATTTTATTTTCGACAAAGTGGGTTTCAGTGCAAACTGGGTTTCATTCAGCAAACTGGCATTCGGCAAACTGTGTTTTGGCGAAGTGAACTCGAAAATCTGGCAGTCGGCAACCTGGGTTTATACAATCTGGCGTAGAACCACCAAGAAGAAGCTGACACGAAAGCCTTCCTGTATGCAAAGCATGCTTTAATGAATGACAACCAGGGCATATATCATCCGTTCCCTTTCTCGAGACATCGATATTACAGACAATTACAACCCGGCTTTCT
>NW_022706688.1:0-965 GCF_011630105.1 Anneissia japonica
AAAATAACTCCGCCCACTCAGCGGCAAATTGTAAATTCACAAAGACAAAAGCTCTCATGATAGTGCAGAAATGTACTGTATGTGAATTTTGTGAAAGGGATATTGTAGTAGTTGTGACATTGACAATGATTGTGCTGCACGTACCGTATTAATTGTGGTCAAATATAATTAAATGATAGAAAAGCAAATAGGGAAGGCGCAGACCCGACTTTCGTTAATTCTCCTATTTAAAAATTCCCCATTTTCCTAATTTCTATACCATTTCATAGGCTTAGGAATGTTATTTATACAAAGCTCCCTAGGTCTACTAATTTTACATCCGACACAGAATATTGTCGGTACATACGCCTAGTATCCAGTATAGGCCTACATTTTGTATCTTCACTTTAAGTTCAGTTCAGTTCTTCCTGTTATGCACTTGTCAATTATTGTAGTCTTGGCACCCGCACCCCAGGCCTAGCGGGACGTAGCCGGGGATGTCATTTACGAAACGGTTACGAGCATGTGAAAGTCCCGACCACCTCCTGTGGGCCATGGTGTTAACGTAGGGCCTACATCTCCGGTCAAGTCCTCGCCACAACATTTTGTTGTTTTTGATGCACCGTTAGGTATTATGTGTGCCATTGATCTAAAAGTGTTATCCAATAAATATTACTATATTACTATCATATAGAGCGAGACAAAAAATAGCCGTCGGTTTAGACATGGACCTATTGGTCTAGGTCTGAATCGGAGAAGCATGACGTGAGAAGTAGGCCAATGAGATGTGAGCTTGATTGATTAAAGCCATACGCATGCGTATCACTATGCAGATTCCATAGAAAAAGAAAAAAAAATGATTGATTGATTGATTTAACTGATTGATAGAAATTATTCAGATCAAAACAGAAATTAAATAAGAAAATTCAATGCAGTAGTAGTAGAAACAGATTTTCTTTTTGCCTTGTTTTTTTTTTTTTTTTTTT
>NW_022706689.1:0-943 GCF_011630105.1 Anneissia japonica
AAGTACGCTATTTGCGAAGTGTCTAGGGCTGGTTATACCTCATCAGAAGGTCACTGGTATTTCAAATTTAGTAGATCCTGTGTCTAAATTAGAAGAACTAGGTGAAAGTCATGCCATGCATAAAAAAAAAAAAAAAAATGAAAAGTCACAAAGTAATTTATTTAAATACAAACAATTACTTAATGGATCTACAATTACTGAATGTATTCAAGTTGAAAAAGATGTAGACAATTTGATTAAGATACAGTTGGTATAAATCTATGTTACACTAGTGGTACCGTATGTAAAATTCAATGTATTCTGTATGAGTATGACATAAAAAAATATATCTTGGATGTCATTTAATAATGACATTGTGTTATCTAACACATTTTATAAATATAATATAAAAATATGTGAAACTATACAATATAGAATATCATTCTTTTGTAAATTATTTTAATAGTAGGTCATGACTGGTATTTTAGTCAAGTAGATTCTGTTTCTAAACTAGAACTAGGTGAAAGGTGTAAGTTATTTACATAAGAAAAAACAGAAACAGTCACAAAGCACAGAACTAGAAATTGCAAATTGCAAGTGAAGTGCTGCAAAGTACAACTGCATATAAATGTTCTTCGAACAAAATTATTTATGTGAGTCAAGTGAAAATAACGAATAATAAAAATATAACAAATAATATGAGACACGACCCATTGTCTATATTAGAACAGCGTTGGTACCGTGTAAAATAGTGTTTTGCTGCAGTGACATCTCGCTGCTGACGACTCGATGCTGCTGGCGATGACTCGCTGCTGGCGAATTGATCTGCACATGTGTATAAAATGGTATTTATTTCCGAAAACACTGTGTATGCCAGTCTACAACAAGCGTCGCCTAATTGTAATAATTAGCACGTTGAAATAGGCTAGTAAATAAGTTTAACTGGGTTCGTAAATAATATTGG
>NW_022706690.1:0-445 GCF_011630105.1 Anneissia japonica
TGTACTGCCATCAACTGAGACTCTTTGTTTTCGATTGTATATGTAATTGCGCAAAAGCTTTAAAACCTTTCCAGTAAAATAAAATTTAGAAAGTTTATAAATGAGGAGTTTATTGTCGACTGTGTCAAAGGCCTTTGCAAAATCAGTGTATGTGACATCACATTGTGTTTTATTGTCAAATGCTTGATATGCAAAAGAAATTAATGTTGCAAGGTTGGTGGTACATGATTTAAATTTGTTTTATATTGCATAAATGTATAAATACAAAATTATTTTAAATTGTGAACGCATATGTACATATTGGTACAGCATAAGATCGCTGTATAATAGGAGAGGACACGAAAAATTGAAAATCATGAAAAAAGAGGACAAATAAAGGTAGGTGATCCCCACGAAAAAAAAAAGCAATTCAATCAATATATACTGTGTATTGGCTTTTATGTAT
>NW_022706690.1:488-659 GCF_011630105.1 Anneissia japonica
GTACATGATATAATTTTGTTATAAATGTGCAAGTTGTGATGATATATCGATTCTATCTTTATTCATTGGATACTAATTGAAAGTATCCCTTCTTAATTTTTTTATAAATTTTTTTTATGGGGCGGGGGGAGAAGGGTGCCGTTTCTTTCTTTTCTTTTTTTTTTTGCACCA
>NW_022706691.1:0-581 GCF_011630105.1 Anneissia japonica
AACCATCTTGTATGGATGTCGTTCGCCATATGCTAATTAACGTTTGGGTTGCTTCGTCAGTCCACCCACTCTGCTTAGCTGCAGCCATTACGTATATCGTTGTAAAAATAAACCTAATATATCGGCTTAAAAATTGGATAATATAATTTATTAAGTGAGGACTACTCTAGCGATGTCACTGGACGAAGGCATGGATTAAAAGAAATTGCGGACTCATGTGCTTAATCTGAATAGATTTCTCATAAAAGTCAGGTCAGTTGACACCATGCTGTGGGCTATTGCGCCCGAGGCAGCCTCCAACCCTCCAAACTTATCCGGAAAGGATAAGCCAGATGTTTTAGTAATTATAGCTAGTTGAGGAATGATTTATTATCACCTCAGGTTTGAGTTATCCGGTTTTCGAAAGTTCGTAAACGGGCCCTTTGTGACCAGTGATCCAAATCAAATTATGCCAAGGGCTGATGGGAAATTATGCTACATTATACCAAATGTTTAATTTAATGGTTGTTTAATAAACGCCTTTCTCCCACCTCAAATGAAAGCAAAACTATTCTCAATACTATTACTGTATACCCAGTGGT
>NW_022706692.1:0-603 GCF_011630105.1 Anneissia japonica
CTATAGCTAAAGTAGTAAATAGTTGCTGTCAATTGGATTTTCTTTCCAATGTTTAAAAGTTCCAATGTAAATGGTCCCATCTTTCACTTAATTCCTTTCTTATTCTGAAGTTGATCTCCAGAACCACTGTCTGTGTCATAATCAGGTGTTTCAGTTGCATTCTAATATCTCTAATCATTATTAGATTCGACCATATCATACTATAAATAATAAGTCCATTTGGCGACACTCTTATGGAATAACCTTCCAGTGCACATTCGATCTTCACCGTCTGTGGCTGTCTTTAGGTCAAACATAAAGACTCATCTCTTTAACAAATTATCCCATTTTTATTCTTGTTTGTATTTTTTATTGTTGCAGTATTTACTCATGTTTACTTTGCCACTGCTTCTTTTGATTTGTTTACTCGTTCTGTGCTTGGGTTAGGCAATGATCACGGCTGCTTGTGGGTTGTGAGGTGCCTAAATATGTGGAGTGCAGCGCTTCGTATCTGCAAAGAAAGGCGCTTTACAAGTGATTGGATTTGGGAACCTAGGACTGCTGTCTGGGCTTATGTACAGGATAAAGTTGCTGTCATTGGTATTTATGTTACCCCCAATGTAT
>NW_022706693.1:0-683 GCF_011630105.1 Anneissia japonica
GATAATGATATATAATAAATATCATATCAATAGACCTAGTCTTATAAATATTAAATATGGAACATAGGCCTATATACAAAATGTATGAATTTTTGAAAGAAACTTTGCAAAAGATGAACTTCAAGAAGCAAGAGAAATAGAGTTCCATTATGCTACAAACATACAGTATACAATATATCTATAATATTACAATGTAAAATACCAAATACATGGTCATCATTAATTAATGAATATTCCTATATTTTAAGCATTTACCATACATTTCTGCTAGCAAATTTAAGAAGATGCGTAGTTGAATTTCTGCAAATAATCGATTAGTGTCATTTTTTTACTTTGGCTTATTGAAATTTGATAACATAAAAGACTCTTTTAAGGTGGCATTTCAGAGGATCAATATTCATTTTTAAAGGTTTTTCTAATTTTGTTACTAGTGTAACTAACACTAGTATATTTAAATACAAAACCGCATAGAATATTTTGAGCTCCCTATTTCCACTGCAACTAGAAAGACCTCCACAGACCTCAGTGAAACAAAAGAGATCTCGTATAGTCTTATCTATAAAGATTTATGTGGCAGAAAAAAAAAAAAAAAAAAAAAAAAAAAAAAAAAAAAAAAAACCCAGTGGCATAGGATAGACAACAATGACAAAACAAGCAGAAGGAATCTGTCACTTCTGATTGTT
>NW_022706694.1:0-653 GCF_011630105.1 Anneissia japonica
TTTTGGTAGTAGGGGCGGTCTTATGAAATGATTCGCTGAAATCCGATATGTTAGACATACGTCTGCTAATAAATGCGGGAATTTATTTCAGGATGGACGAAGGATGGTTAGGTTTGCTGTTGTCGTAGAGCAGTTGATTGTTTGGTTTGTTGTAATACTTAAAGTATCCAATGCATGGCAGATGGATAAAAAGTTGTAATCTTGTCGCATTGCCTTGTCGAAGCTTAGGAGAGGTGAGGAGAGAACGTGTTTCGTATTTTCGGCCCGTCGTATAACTTCCCGTATAAAATTCACTCCGGTTGTATCAATATTTCTTGATCCATGTTGAATTGTTACCGTTTTGTGGGTACATAATAATAATTATCTACTTTGTCTTCAGGGGTTCTGGTGTGCTTTTGTGTATACTGGATTGCATTTGTTACGTTTCTAGCCCACTCTCTGAGAATGAGGGCTTATATGATGATTCTGAGCGAATTTTGAAGTCATTTGTTTTTCTATCTCTTCCTTCGTTTGTGACGCGATTAGGCCGATCTTGCAATAATATGGAAGATAAGGCCTGGGGAATTTAAAGTATGAAGAGTTTTTGCAAAAATATTGTCGGGAAATATGTGAAAAAAGTATGTTTTTATATCATATCTCTTAACACTAAGGTG
>NW_022706695.1:0-2012 GCF_011630105.1 Anneissia japonica
TTTTTTTTCTATATAAATACCGTTAATGAGAACCGATAATTATTCACTCCAACGATGTCGATCGACCTGGCAACACGTAACCGTAATATGGATTTAGACAAAGACGATGCAATCGTCAAACTTCTCGACAAGTTGTCGCTGGAATACTTGCCGACGGAATACCTGGATTGGGTGATGCACACTTGCGAAATGTGGCCGGAATCGAGAACCATCGAGTACACTGACGAGGAGGCGATGGACCCTTCGAATTTCCCAGGATCGTACAAGTTGGAATGCGGGGACGGTTCCGTCACCAGCTTCGACGCGTTCATGGAGAAGTTAAGACGGACGCCAGTTTTCGCAAAGGTCGTCTATTCCGTGCTCGAGTCGGTGACGAACGTGCACCAAAGGACGAGCGACAACGGACGCACCGTCCACAAATGCGTCGAGGCGTGGGACCGAAGACAGGCGACCGACATACTCAAGGTGAAATCCGTCCGTCTGTCCGCCGTCGAGGGAGACGAATCGCGTTCGAAATGTGCGGTCGAGTTCATGGATAAGCACGGAAACAAGACGAAGACTATCAGCACGGGTTCGATGGGCCTCATGTACGAACCAAACCTCGGCGAGCTGGGCAACTACGTGACGTCCGAGGAGAAGCAGAAGAGGATGCAGACCACCGGCTGCAACCAGATTTTCGAAGAACGGGTCGGTACGACGGACGTGAACGCAGCCAGTTACTCGTTTAACCTCAACGGAATCTACAATCCTGAAAACGGGCCATTCAGGCTGGCGAAGATGGGACTGGTGGCCATCTTGATAGACGCCCTGTTCTTCCACCACGCGGCGATCGCGTGGATGTCGCACCCTAGCTACAAGGAGTGTCACGACTCCGGCGGCAATTTGAACGTCGATCGATTCTTAGCCGGATTCGTGAACAGATTCAGGGGTCGTTACGGATCGAAAGAGGTGGCGGACGGTGCCGGCGTTTACCAGAAATTCAAGCTTCCAGTCGAGGGTTCGCCGAGATGCCCGCAGATCAAGATGAAGACGGGCACCAGCTTCAGAAAGGCAAACGACCTCGCTCGATCGCGCAGTTCAATGGAGGAAAACAATCCGGATCTCAAACACGTGTCTGATTGGGCGAGGAACGCCTTCCTCGAAAACGCCGACACCGACAGGCGATACAAAAACTTTCCAGTCGCCGAACTGATACCCGGTCTGCCACCGAGATAGTCAAGGGAGATCTGGCGCGCGTGAGCTTCAACGTGGTCTGCTACTCGGACAACAAGTCGACGCCGACCAACAGGTTCCTCGTTCTGTACTGTCCAGTCACCCTTGGACGTGACGCGCCGCTGCCTTTTCTCCGGTCCCGCATCCGACTCGGACGCCAGCTACGACGAATTCTTTTCCCGATCCGCCATCGAGTCCCCGACACCATAGTGGCGATCGTTGCCGGCGTGATGGAGAGGGAATCTTTGACAGACTCGGAGGCGTGCGTGTTGGCCGGAATCGATCTCACCGACTATGAGGAAGCACTTGAGTTGGTGGAAGCCGCTAGATTGGAGATGATGGAGGAGAAACACATCGATTACGCCGTCGACGAGGACAAAGGGAACGAGAACATTCCCTTGCAACGGAAAGCGTGATTCCGATTGCGACGAGGTGGTGAAGAAGAGGAAGAAGAGGAAGCCGTTCTCAAACCTCAGTAATACACAGTTGTAAAAAAAAGGATCATAAATCGATAGAAATTAGTTCGATAAAAACTAAGATAAATTGAAATTGAGATCAGTAAAAGTGTTTACGAAAAAATATATATATTGTGTTTACTTGTCGTTATTCTTTCGAGTTTTCATTATATACAAAGACCGCTTTGGAATAACCGCCATTGCAGAAATGAAGGCCGTCGCGAACACTGCCGCGTCATTTTCGGAGATACAGGCACGCAGATTCTCGCTGAGACCATATCAAATGGAACTGACGATGCACCTGAGGAAGCGGCCGCATCCGAGAGCGATCCTTTGGTGTTACGA
>NW_022706696.1:0-771 GCF_011630105.1 Anneissia japonica
GTTGCCACCAAGGCCCGTTGCCACCCGGCCTTTTGCCACCTTTGGGAAAGTCGAATATTTATATTATATTCGGAGTTTTAAAATATACATTGTTATAAATCTGCATAAAGAGTGAAATACTGCAGTGTCTAGTTTATTTCAATATCAGTATATTGTTAATTTTAAGTACAGTATATTGTTATTCTAAAATAGAAAGAAATAACCTGTGTTTTAGCAATTAAAAAACAACACATTTATGATAATAATAGTTATTTATATAGTATAACCACAAGCCTACAATTATGTATGTATGATTGACTTTATGGAATTTATTTGCTATATCTCTTTATGCGGACAATTTATTACAAGCTAGGCCCTATATTTTCTCATAGGAAATAACCGTCAATGATAAACTTTGGATAAAGCTCTTCTCGTTAGCGGTAAACTACAAATTGCGCTCAGCAAGGTAATTCAACAGAAGGACGCACATCTCCGCTCTCGAACATAGCGCGAGCGTACAGTCCTTTGATCTTTACTGTGGCATCGACAATCCGATACTAGTTGCGAGTGGCCGTCAATTATTAGTCTATGCGTGCCATTCGTTTTATGGTGTTAGTTTTTATTTTATTAATTGTGGGTACTTCGCAATGTCTGTTACATCTGATTTTTTTTGACCGCGAACTTGTTAAATGCTTCTATAAACTGCAATTTGATTTGTGAAAATTGTCCAAGAAAATGAAAAGTTATAACAATTTAAAATTTACAAATTTTATAAAATTTCATGTTCTTATG
>NW_022706697.1:0-1011 GCF_011630105.1 Anneissia japonica
GAAAAGCTGTAGAAATTTTATAGAATGGTTTCTTTAGAAATTCTATACATTATTTTCTTACGGGTCACCAACCGAAACAAGCAAAGCAAAGAATTGTGTTTGGATTTGACAAGGGGAAACATCAACTGAGTTCGGGACATTAGTGAGAAGAACTAACCCCTTACTCAGCTATACTACACATATTTTGTTTTAACGTAATGTTAACAAAAATTAATTAAAAATAAATAAATAAATAAACTTAATGAGCGAACTAATATACTAATTGTTTTGAATCGTCCTATTAAAACATATCCTAATGTATTGGCTTTTTGCAACTTGACTAAAAAATCTAGGCAGCCAGTCAGTAAGTCAGTGCCTGTAAAGATCCTAAAAAATTGCCAACTATAAAATTCTGCTCTTCATAATTGATAACAAAAATTTTCAACGTTATGTAGTTTCGCTAAAATTGCGAGCAAATTCACCCATCATATAGATGGCGCCAACACATATTTTTATTATACGACTCTGTTTATTTCTTCTCGATGTGCAACCATTTGCGTAATTCACTGGTTGTCAGTATAACCCATTAAATCGTCAGGAAACTTTAGAAATAATGTTTGTGTTGTAGATATAACTTAATTCGCTGATACGTTTTAAAGAAATGCTTTAGCCGCCGATACACTTTGTATCAGTTAGCGACTTTCACTTCGTAGTTCGCCCCTTCCCGTCCGGTCCTCGAAGTGAATTCAAATTTTGGCCTAACTAGAATGTTTGTCGGCTCTACTGTTCTGTAATGACTTAAGTCCTGTTTGGACTATCAAATTTTATTTGACAAAAACATGTGACATGCCTAAATATGGTTATGATGACATCACATTATGACCATATATAGGCACATCATGACTATATATAGGCACATCATGACCATATATAGGCACATCATGACTATATATAGGCACATCATGACCATATATAGGCACATCATGACTATATATAGGCACATCATGACTATATATAGGCACATCATGACCA
>NW_022706698.1:0-875 GCF_011630105.1 Anneissia japonica
TCTTTAGGAGTGAGTGGATAGGAAGATTCATTTCATTCATTTTAATCATTTATTTCAAAATCAAGTCAACATACAAATAAAGAAAATAAACATTACGTATTATTACATACAGTCGAAATACTTAAGTTACGTCATTTAAGTTAAACAAATCAAATATCAGAGTATGTATCACTGAAAATGAAAAAGGGATTAGCAAAATAGGCAAATGAACAACAAATGCCTTAACTCATGGTCTCCTTAATAAAAAAAAATAGATAATAAAAAATATTAAAAATATAGATATATATATATATATAATAAAATTTGAAGTAGTTGCATGATTAATTAAAGTTACCTTAGAAATAAATAATTACATTATTGTTCCATTATTAGAGTACTATTGTTATTTTAGCACAATATATTCATTTCATATTTTTTCTTCTTTTTTTCCTTCTTTGTTCTTTCTGTTTCTTTTTCCTTATTTGTAATAATTGTTTATATTTACAACATTAGTTCAACTTGAAAATAAAACAGACATGGAATTAACAATAAACTCTGTTACAGCATACATTTCATGTATTATCCAACGTGTGTTTCTTAAGATACTTTTTGAATAAATAGAAAGAGTTCATGATTTTAATGTTTTGAGGGATTTTATTCCATATTTGGGGTCCTTTATATGTTGTAGATTGTTTAAACATAAATGTTGCAACAGCCATTTCATAAAGGTTAAAAACATTAAGTGATGCAGTTTTTAGAAAGAGTTGTTTAGTTGGGTAAAGATAATGGACTTTGCATATTATGCGTAGGGCTTTCTTTTGTAGTTTGTATATTTTGTCTAAATATGTAGTGTGGGTGGATCCACATGCCTCAATACCATACGTGATAATGGGAAC
>NW_022706699.1:0-807 GCF_011630105.1 Anneissia japonica
ATATATATACATACATATACATATATACATACATATACATATATACATACATATACATAGATATACATATATACATACATATACATATATACATACACATACATATATACATACACATACACACATACACACATACATACATATATATACATACATATATATACATACATATATACATACATATATACATACATACATATATACATACATATATACATACATATATACATACTATACATATATACATACATATACGTATACACACACACATACGTATACACACACACATACGTATACACACACACATACGTATACACACACACATACGTATACACACACACATACGTATACACATACACATACGTATACGTATACGCATACATACGTATACGCATACATACGTATACGTATACGCATACATACGTATATGCATACATACGTATACGCATACATACGTATACGTATACGTATACATATATACGTATACGTATATATATGTATATGTATATATATATGTATATATATATAAGTATGTATATATATTATAATGCATATATGTATGTATATTATGTATATATATATATATATATACATATATATGTCTATATATTATGTATATATATATATGTATATATGTGTGTATATATATAAGTATGTATATATGTATATGTGTGTATATATATACATAAGTATGTATATATGTTATAATGCATATATGATATGTATGTATATATATATATAATATATATATATATATAATATATATATATATACACATACATATATACATTATAACATATATACATA
>NW_022706700.1:0-705 GCF_011630105.1 Anneissia japonica
CGGAACAGTTGTCAGAGAGATTTTTTAGAGGATAATGCAGAAGTCAAATAGTAATAACATGGAGCTAGTGGCAATGTTTCAAAAAATTGCAAGAATTATTTATAACCATGTAAACTTCACATGCCAGATTTTCTTAAGTTTTGGGTGAAAAACATGGAATAAATTCAAATTTCCACACGTAAAATCAGGAGCCATGACATCGTACCTATGTTATACTATGGAACTGTTTAGCATGTCTTCTTCGATAATATCATGAATATTCATTATTTTTTTAATTTTAAAGCTGTTGGTTGGTCATTTAAAAACCCATATATGGAGAATAATGAAATTATCGCTTCCGCGTTAGCGCCCCCAACTACGAGAATATCTAAAATGTATAATAGTGACCAACAGAGGGCTCACTACTTATTGTCTATATTGAAAGCATCCTAGTTTAAAGCCCCATTCCCGGCAAAATTTCAGTTTTTAAGAAAAAAAAGAAAAAATTTTTGTATAATGTTATGAAGATTTATAAATATAATACGGAATTGCTAGTTTAACTGAATTTAGACATTCCTAAGAATGAAAAAAATGTAAAATAAGACTAAAATTTGATTTTTTGTGTTTCACACAAAAAATAAATGCGGATGAATTTTCCATTTTGATTTTGCGATAGGTCGTGAGAAGAAATATCTTAGGCGCCGAAAACATTAGCCTATCCAACGC
>NW_022706701.1:0-500 GCF_011630105.1 Anneissia japonica
TTCTTAATGATCAAATTTGATTGAATTCGGTTCAATCGTTTGCCATTAGTAACATTTTGAACCTTAGACCTATGAACTTTGACATATGGGGTGAAGAGTATTTTTTCATGTTTAGAAGGTCCTAAGGATCATTCCTGGTAAATTTGAGCCCAATTGGGCTATTTTGAAAATTTAACCCCGATGACCCCTATGTGACTCCTGATCCCAGACTGGGGTGTAGGAGGAGTCGCCGGTTCTTAATGACAAAATTTGATTGAATTTGGTCCAATGGTTTGCCATTCGTAGCATTTTGAAATGTTACTAGAGAGAACAAAAGAATAACCCTTTAATGACCTTTGACCGTAAATCGCTGAACACCATAAGACCCTACATTAAGTATGAGGCGCCATCTGTTAACTTATTATTTAGCAAAAAATAACATGGCTTTTTACGTTGTATATTTATATATTATTTTATATAATATATAATATTTTATATAATATATAATATTTTATATAATA
>NW_022706702.1:0-1480 GCF_011630105.1 Anneissia japonica
GGGAAAAAAAATCGAGATCGTCGGTCGGTCGGATTTTTTTTTTTTAGTAATACCTGAAATAGGATAGGCCTCAAACTGCAGTCTCCTATTATGAAGATCTTAATACCTCCTAAGGCCTCGTAGGCCTAGGCACCACGATAGAGCGTTACCAAGCTTGCCAAACAAAAAATATTCAAAGTAATGACGGAATATATACTAACCAAGTGTATATTAAAAAATAAAAAAATAAAATAAAAAATAAATAAATAAGTATAAAAAAAAATAAATAAAATTAATAATAATGAATAAAAGTAGAAATAACAAAAATTAAAATAAATATAAAAAAATAAAAAATAAATAAATATAAAATATGTATAATTATCCTCACGTCCACGTTCAGTCTTTGAAAAGTTGTTCCCGTGGCAGATAGATATTTAAATAAATTTAACAAAAATAAATATGTTTAAAGAAATATTTATATTGGCTTCAAAGCGTTAAGTAATTTGTGCATCCGATCCACACGATCACGTACGACAGGTAGAGCAAAACCATGGCTATGAAAAATAGCCAAACAAGCGTCCTCTATGTAATACAATCGCACTATACCTCGAGAAAATGAATGCTGTACTCCGTTGGAGTAGGCAACATTTAACATTAAAATAAAAAAATAAAAATTTTAATAAAAATTTTCTATTTCCCTTAAAAATAAACCTGTTCTTTTTAATTATAGGATTGCGAACGTTTTGTTAGAGAAAGTTTTGTTTCATCGTGATCTTGGTGTTTTCATTGACCATAAATTATCATTTTGTAAACATGTTGACCATATTATTTGCAAGGCAAACAGAATACTTGGTTTTTATTTGGAAAAATTGTCGGAATATTAAGAGTCCTAAAGCTATCATATCACTGTGGCCTACCTTAGTTTCCTCACATTTAGAGTATTATTGCGTTATTTTTAGTTCGGCCTCCAATTCTCAAATAAATCGTATTGACAATTTTTTTTAAAGTTTAACAGATTTTTTGTCAACTGTTTTGGGTACTCCTGTGGTTTCTTGCCGCCTACTGATAGATATTTTCTGTTTGATATGTTATTTTTGTTTAGATGTGTTAACTCAAACTATAGTTCTAATTTTGTTCATCTGTTCGGTCTTCATGTTAATTGTCGAGTGTTACGGTCTTCGCGTGTTTTTGATATTCCTTTCAGTCGTGTTTGTATTTTTAAACGGATTTATTTCTAGGTTACCTTCTTCTTACAATCGTATTGTTTCTGAAAATAGTAACATTGATATCTTTTTTTTTAACAGTTTTAAACATTTCCGATCTCTCATGTTAAAAAGTATCTAGGTTTAAGCTGCCCTTATAACTGTGTTTTGTTTCTTGATTCTTTATTCTTGGTGGGGTTGCTGTTAGTTACCAATGTACTTTTGATTGTCCTGCCTGTTTTTCCGTATTTTTAGAGTTTATACTATATTTGTTACGGTATGTCATCCTGTAAGTGGCG
>NW_022706703.1:0-1055 GCF_011630105.1 Anneissia japonica
AAGAGTGAATGAATAAATAATAACAATAAAATAATAAATATATTATTTATTAATAAAGCATTATTGCACAAGGATAGCCCTATAAGGGTAATGCTGGCTAAAATATAAAACAATAAAAATGTACTAATAATACTAAAACTTGAGCATAAATTTTTGTGACAAGAAATATCAAACGGAAGCCAATCAAAAATATCCTTGGAGTGATTCACACTGAAATACCTCGATCCTATCCTTTCAAATAAAAAATGGATGTGAAAGAAAAAGAAAATATAAAACAAACCTGCAACAAATTTGACACCAAACCACCAGCTGAAGGGCATGATGGCATGATGGAAGACATGCAGAAAGGATACCTGGTTGTTCTTCTTTCTCAGAATAAAGAATATCTGAAATAGAACACAAAATGGTCATACAAACAATTAATGTACAACGTTCTACTTGTGGAGTGGTGAAGATGAAAATGTAATGCAATAGAAGCAGGCCATAATACCGTAAAACTTTGTATTGAAGCCCTGGGCTTCTTTTTGTTTGTGAACTTTGGATAGGCTTCTTTTCGAGATGGGCTTCTTTTCAAAATGAATGGCTGTAAATGTTGGGAATTAGTACTACAAAACAATAAATAGGGCAACTGTAAACATCAATCTGTATCGTGGAGTGTATTATTAACTGGCATTAAATAACCTAAACTACTGTAAAACCAAGCATGTTTATTTTGTTTCTTTGAAATTTATGTACAGTGTGTTTACTGTACTATTTCAAAAAGAAGCATGTTATCTTACAAAGAAGCCCATGGACTTCTTTTTTAAGATAATTTTGCAAACTAAAGAGGGAGTTTCAATTTGAGATGGGCTTCTTTTCGAAATTAAGCATACTGGGCTTCAATTCGAGGTTTTATGGTATATATCCAGGGTCTTGGTTAAATTATTTAAGACTAAAGCCCACTCCAGACTATCAAATTCTATTTGACAAAAACATGTGACATATGCCTAAATATGGCCATGATGACCTCACATTATGATGACACATATAGGCACATCATGACTATATATGGAAAT
>NW_022706704.1:0-3270 GCF_011630105.1 Anneissia japonica
ACAAACAAATAAATAAATATATGTTGAAAAAAATTACAGTATATTGATATAGGCCCTGCAGTGAATAGAACATAATGATAATAATAATGAATATATTATATCATTCTGTGTATGTGTGTATGCTAGATTACCGGGTAGTTGCCATTGAACAGAACTCTCTATTTGAATCTTAGTTTACTTTATAAACTCGGACGCTTTTTTCTTTCAACAAATTGATCATGTTTTGAATGTTATACTGGATTGTAATAAAAGGATCTTTCACGTAATACGTTATGACGTTGTCTTTAGATATGGATTTGAAAAAGTAATACATTTTATGTAATTCAAACGAAAATCTTCTAATATGCAGTTATTTTAGGCCAGCACCTGCAGCTCACAATATATAACAAATTGGTATATATTATCTATTTTAAAGCTAAAATTATATAATGCTTCTACACTGATCATTTCTTCTGATTGTATAATATACATCACAATATGATGTTTAAGAAACAAAATATTCTTATATACTTTACATTTGAAGTCGCACTGGATAGTTGTGTATTGGATTGCAAAGACGACTATAATTTATTAACGGTACCGTATATATCCATCGTAAAAACACTATATGATTTTATAACATTATAGAATGGTTGTTTCCTGTGGTCTTTCATATAAGTTCAGAAACCTGATTGACAACTAAAGTCAGTAAGCCTACCATTCGAATTCATTAAAAAAATAATATAATCAGACATTTATAAATAAAAACTACAACTTTTACTGGGTCATATACATGTCCCATATACATATTACAAGTTTGTATAATGTCAAGACAGTAGTGCGGCTATATCATAATAACGCTCAATCCGTTTCCAAATATATATATGTATATATATATATATATATATATTAATAATGATCGACAATTTTATCATATGTCAAAATTTGTATCTGCAACATGTTTGTATTTATGTTTAATTTCAATTCGATTACAGAAGCAATGTTATAATACTATAATTTGAAGATTTTCTTTTAGAATTCTACAAAATACGCATATATATATATATAAATTTCTTGCATATTTCAGTTGCACAAACTCAAAATTAAAGAAAATGCCGATTTTCAGAATCCGTAGTGAGCGATAAAGTCCGCAATGGCAAAAATTTGTGTTGTTACCATTAGCAATATTATTTCTATCATTATGAATTATTATTGATTATGATTTATGGAAGAAGAATATGACTTTTCTATTTTTAGGCCTAAATATTTTAACATACATTACATTATGTAAAGACAATCATCTAACAAATTAAGGCATAATTAGACTATATGCCTTTTTCATATTATTTGCGGAAAACCATGATTGCCAATAATAACTTGACATATAACGTATTTCTGTAGATATAAGCATTGCAGAGGTATTATCATTTCATATGTTTGCCCAAACATTTTAAGAAATATCTGAATATACATTTGGTCTCATGGAACAATTGAATTAGAGGATATATAAAACGTATGTGTTCTGAGCAGTTTGAAACCAAAAGTATTCAAGTAGACCAAAGCGTTTATGTTGATTTTGTGCTTTTCTTTTAAAATTTAAAACAACAGGCATTTTGATTGTGTAGACCCACGTTGTGTTCTACCACCATGCCATAGGGAAGATTTCTTTCAAGCAGTGTAACAATTCTATCTTAAATTTTATGCAGTAGCCACCAGTAACATTTACTGTCTACTAGACACATTTAATGGTTTATGACTTAGTATTTTTAATTGTCTCTATTACAAAATTCATTTAACATCGATATCTTTATTGCGTTATTGCTATCGCTATTATTGAATTGAATTGAATCAGTGGCGTAGGGGAAGGCGCATGGCCCGGGCGCCAGGCTTGGGGGGGGGGGGCTGCAATGGGAGAATGAGATAAAAAAATAAGCATTTATGTATGTCGTCAGGCATGAATTTTTTTCCAGTTAATAAGAAGAATCTGAATGTCGTTGTTTTTATTGGCAAATTTACAGATTGTGATTTCTTTTCATTCCATTTCGACTCTTTTCTCTTGTTTTTTTTTTTTATCCTATTCTGTAATGTCTAAATGACTAAGTTCATCCTGCCATATCTCAGATCCACGATTGGAAAAGCGAGACTATCTGCTTTGGCACTACTTAGTATTGAGCGTGATGAAGCAGACAACATTGCTAACTTTGATCATGTTATTAACTTTTTTGCTGATGCAAAAACACACACAATTCAGTTGCGAGTTTGAATAATGTTAAAAATTCAACAACTTACAAGACTCTGCTATAAGATAAATTTAGAGAATAAGAATACTAACATGTATGAGATAAATACAACAGCCTTACAAATTAGGACATATGGTAAAGTTGTATACAAAGTTCCGACCATCGAATAATGCGGTTTCAATAGTAAGAAACAGGGGTGGCGTCAGGCCCCTCTGCGGGGATAACTGCGAGCTCACCCCCTCCCACCTCCCCCTTCCCCACGTCGGGGAGAAAAACCATAATTCGTTGGGGAGAAAAAAATTATATGTATTTTGTACATATTATTAGTAGACACTAAAATCGATTAAATAAGCCTTTGAAACCCATAAATAGCCAACAAATTTTGGGGGGCTTCGGTCCCCCATACAACTTTTGGAAGATTTAAAGCGACGCTCGATCACGCTCACTTTGCTCTCGTCATGGAAATCTTCCCCCTCGTCGGGGCATCGCACCCCCCCCCCGGACCTCGGACCTCCCCTCATGCAAATCCTGGCGCCACCCCTAGTAAGAAAGAACATATGAGAGCTAGAATATAATAGTTATTCGGGTTTAATTATTTAGACAATGCATGATATGGACGTACGGTACCGGCACGGATATGCTTCAAGTCTATACAACCAATATTAATTTATTTCAAAAATATTATAATTATAATTGGGGGTGGGGGAAGGGGCACATTTTTCTACTCTTTCCTCCGGGCGCCAAATCCTCTAGCTACGCAACTGAATTGAATCATCATTATCATATTATTCATTAGACTACAAAATGCGAAAAAAATAGTCAGAGCCTGATTTTTTCGGTTTTATAAGCAGTTATGTCGGGCCTAAAGTTTATTAGGAAATTTATTACTTTAAAATAATATAAAAATTCTCACCGGGCTTTCTAAAAAGTTGTTCTATATGGTAGGTGCTCGCAGACACGTTGTAGTTACCTATTGATACTTTCTGAACTAGGAAAAGCCCTGTCCTTAAAAACGAGGAAAGTGGTTTATGTCAAAATCTACATACCGCCC
>NW_022706705.1:0-1324 GCF_011630105.1 Anneissia japonica
AACTGCTGTGTGTTTTGTGGACGGTAGTTGGAGAAGGGTTTAGTCTGTGGCAGCACCAGTGGGAGACAGCAGGGGCTTAAGCCCCACCCCACGGGCCAGAGCTCGTCAGGCAGTCAAACCAAAAAAAAAGAAGAAAAGAAGCTTATTGAAATGAAATGCGTGTTTATTGAGTTGAGAGTATAGTAACAATTGTATTTTATCAAATTTACATTTAAAAGTATTTTTCAAATCTGAGACTCCCTATTTAAAAAAAAAATAATATTATTTTGGTCAGAAGGCCCTAGAATGATGATGTGCACCACACTTATCCTTATTTCACTCAGCCTCCCTCAACCCCTCAAAAAATATATTCTACAGCCACCACTGGTTGTAGTCTTTACTTGAGGTGTGACCCAGTGAGGGACTTAGCAACTGCTAAGGTGTGTTTGAAGAAGATGGTGGGGAAGGGCTGTAGTCTTACTTGAGATGTGATCCAGTAAAGTAGTTAGCAACTGCTAAGATATGTTTGAGGGTAGTGGTTGGGAAAGGGTTGGAGTCTTACTCAAGGTGTGACCCAGTTGGCAACTGCTAAGATATGTTTGAGGGTGGTGGTTGGGGAAGGGCTACTTGAGTCTTACTTGAGGTGTGATCCAGTGAGGTAGTTGGCAACTGCTAAGCCTGTGGCTGTACCACCACTACCAACGGCAACAGCTAAATCATCAAATCGCTCAAGAATTCCCTGCAAAATAATAATTGAACAATTTAAACATTTCATTTATGGCATTCTCTAAAAAGGATCACGCTGAAAAAAAAAAAAAAATGAAAAAAAAATAAAATACATAATTTTATGTATTTTTTTTAAAGCATTCAGCTTCTACAGTAATACTGAGATAGTAACCATAGAAAGATGTACTCTGTACATCTCTAGCATTGTAGGTAATATCCTGAGATTTCTGGTAAAAAATACACTACACATTTTCAAACCCTAATAAAGAGATATATTTATAGACTATCTACAGTGATCCCAAATGATCTGCTCCTCTATCTCCAAGCCTCATAAACAGACTTGGTTTTAGAGGATCAAGGGCCCAAATGATCAGCTACCCCCTCCCCAAAGACACTTGGTTAGAGAGGATCAAGGGGCCCAAATGACCAGCTTCCCCTCCCCAAAGACTCTTGGTTAGAGAGGATCAAGGGGCCCAAATGATCAGCTACCCCCTCCCCAAAGACACTTGGTTAGAGAGGATCAAGGGGCCCAAATGATCAGCTACCCCCTCCCCAAAGAAACTTGGTTAGAGAGAATCAAGTAGTTAAAATGATCAACTTCCCCCTCCCCAAAGACACT
>NW_022706706.1:0-526 GCF_011630105.1 Anneissia japonica
TTATATACCGAAATAAATAAATAAATAAATGTTATATAATGGTATTTTACTACTTTCCAATACCTAAATCTAAAAATTAACTAAACAAATGTCTAAAGATTGAATAATAATGAAGCGCTTAAAAGCGGTTAATAAGAGTAAACTTTACCACCAGTCAGTCTACTCAACACACCTCCAGTTATAGTGAATTTATTATTTAAACCTCTTTGACATCAATCATAAATCACAATCAAATAGTAAAGTTTCTCCAATTTTGTATCTTTAAAATATGTTTGATGTTAAAGCTATCAGAGAAAAGTAAGAAAATCCACAACAAAAAATTAAATTAATCAGGTGAAACTTGTATTATGTAATAGCATAGTTTATGATTACAGTCTGCATAGGATCAGTGCTCAAATCAAGGACTACCAGAGCTCTGGAAAACTGTACAATACTGCAGATTAGCTATTATTAAACCAAATTTTAAAAAGATGAATGTTGAACAAGATAAAATTATGTATACTCACACTGGAATTTCTTCAAATGC
>NW_022706707.1:0-760 GCF_011630105.1 Anneissia japonica
ATACTTATACATTGCTATCAAACTCTGCCTGTTTGGTTTTACATTTAGTATGAAAACTCATTGAACTACATTACATCTGAATTGTAAGTAGATTTACATACAGTACATATAATATACGATGTAATGAATTGTATGTTAAGTAAAGGATTTTCCCAAGCAATGTAAAGGGCTTTAAGTTGGTAAGAAGGTTACCTTCAAATAGTCCTTTCAATGTGCATTTGGCAGGAATACTATACCAATCAATGCCTAATCATTTTAAAGTTTTATTACATTATTGTACTATTATACTTTACTGCAATATGTTATAATCATATTACTTACTCAAGTTCAAACTTTTCAAGAAGCGGAAAGGCTAGAGAAGCAAATTGTTCCACATGCTTAAGTAAAGCATTTTTGAGACACACAGATTGAGTATGTGCATCTGCTTTGTGTGAACATAATCGTTGTTTCATGTACTGAAGGAGCTGGAAAAGATATTATTGTTTGCCATTATCTTAACTATGACAATACAAATATGATATAGTGACAAAAGCAATTAATAAATAGAATTGGAACTGAATCATTCATCCATTAGATAAATACAGATTATTTTTGAATGAATGCTTTCATCCCCATCCCCGTTTCCTGGGTTCAATTCCAGTATTATTTCACAAATGTACTAAATACACACAAAAGAAAATCTACTAAATATTAACATTTGAATGCTTTCACACAAACAACTATATATCATTAAAATGCTTGACAAAGCACAATATTATAT
>NW_022706708.1:0-23686 GCF_011630105.1 Anneissia japonica
GGTACCCATATGGGTCAGAAAATATAGGTCCCATATGGGAAACCTATATGCCACCCACATACAAATAATTGTGGGTTCCATGTGGGCCCCAAATGGGTTATATCTGGGCTATGTGGGCTAAATCATATGGGTCCCACATGGAACTTGGGTGCAGAATCCGGAGGTTTCCTCAAGGATTGCACATATGGTACCCATATAGATCTGCATATGGGCACCATATGGGTCCCTTATGGGCTTGTTACATATGTTTATTCTTATTCTATATACCGTACATTTTAGGTATATTTTGCGGTTATTTTAAAACAAATAACACCTATTTATGAATTATGTCCTATTCTGGTTTGAGTGACAATAGTTTTTATATGTCTAGTTTGTTGCTTGTCTAGACATTGTTTAGACACCAAAATCATATCTGTAGCTCCAATTTTAAGGACATATTAGCTAAATTTGGAGGCCATTTAAAAAAAACGGCCGCCATTTGTATACAAGGTGAAAAATCAAGTGTCAACAGGGCTTAAGGTGACCAGGAGGGATTAATTAGGATATATGGCTACGTTGACTGTTTCTAACATTCCACTCCACCCAACTTGATTTCTAGGCCTCTTTTTAAAAATGTTTTTCCAAGTCTAATAGATAGCAATGGTAATAGTGATTGTAATGGTAATGGGAATGGTAAATGCAATTTTAATGTTCATGATAATAGTAATAATAGAAAAATAATAGATAATATAAGAATTATTATAATAGTAACAATAGTATTTACATTACATGCATTACTATAATTAATGTAATTAATAGTAATTACATTATTTATAGTAATAAAGATGTCAGGCTTTTCATAAATCGACGATGTCGACCACTGTGATAGGATGATAATGATGACGACATTATTACTGTGACTGTGGCATCAAAGCCACAGTCGCAGCAGTTGGTATCGTTATTATTTCCATCGTATTACAAATTTCATGATAAGGAAAAATTAATTTTTAATCTAACACTTTTACATTTTAATGTGATAGATTTAATCGTAAAATATGCGTAATCACTAACCTTGGATAGTAAACGTACAATTATCATAATTCCCTGACAAGTCCGTAGCGGTAAAATTGAACTTGTGTGGCCCAATTCCAAGATCATCAGGAAATGTTTCATTGGGTTTAGGAGAGATGGTAGGGATATCCCCGGAGTTGTCAGTTGCATATATCTTACTTGAATAGTCAACTGACACCGTGGCACTACCCTCATCAGTGTCAATGGTCTCGTCCGGTGGACAGTTTACAGTAGGATTTTCTCTATCTGTAGCAAAAGTTAAATACAATTTAAGCAAATAATTATTATGCGATCGTTTTACTAAGGTATAGTTATTTTATAAAAGCTCAGTTGGTCGATCAACGAATGAAACTATTTATTAAAAACATACTGTTAAATTCCATATCTATTTTAAATAATTAAGTATGAACTATGTTTTCTTTTCTTCTGGTTTAATATACCACCACCACTAGCACCACTTGAATGTTTTTCAAATATATATTATTTATTTTAAAATAATGAAATTAATTACATAATTGATTACAAAAAAATAAGTCAATCTTAATCTATTCAATTTTAAAGAGATACGTTAAATCGAAACACTAACCTTGTACAGTTATAGTAAACGTACAAGAACCATTATTCCCTGATGAGTCTGTAGCCGTGAAATTGAATGTGTGTGCTCCAATTGCAAGATCATCAGGTATTGATTCATTGGGATTAGGAGAAATTGCAGTGATATTCCCGGAGTTGTCACTTGCATGTATTTTACTTGAATAGTCAACTGACGCCGTGGCACTACCCTCATCAGTGTCAATGGTCTCGTCCGGTGGACAGTTTAAAGTAGGCTTTTCTGTATCTGTAGCAAAAGTTAGATACAATTTAAGCAAATAATTATTATGCGATCGTTTTACTAATGTATAGTTATTCTATAAAAGCTCAGTTGGTCGATCAACGAATGAAATTATTTATTAAAAACATACTGTTAAATTCCATATCTATTTTAAATAATTAAGTATAAACTATGTTTTCTTTTTTTCTGGTTCAATATACCACCACCACTAGCACCACTTGAATGTTTTTCAAATATATATTATTTATTTAAAAATAATGAAATTATTTACATAATTGATTACCAAAAAAATAAGTCAATCTTAATCTATTCAATTTTAAAGAGATACGTTAAATCGAATCACTAACCTTGGACACTTATAGTAAACGTACAAGAACCATTATTCCCTGATGGGTCTGTAGCCGTGAAATTGAATGTGTGTGCTCCAATTGCAAGATCATCAGGTATTGATTCATTGGGATTAGGAGAAATTGCAGTGATATTCCCGGAGTTGTCACTTGCATTTATTTTACTTGAATAGTCAACTGACGCCGTGGCACTACCCTCATCAGTATCAATGGTCTCGTCCGGTGGACAGTTTACAGTAGGCTTTTCTGTATCTGTAGCAAAAGTTTAATACAATTCAATCATTAATTATTACGCGATTTTTTTTTACTTTTTTTTGTTTTTTATTGTTTTCTATATTTAAGTTTATTTGGCCGATCAACTAATTAAATTACTTGTTAAACATACTGTTAAATTCCACATCTATTTAAAATAATGCATTGTCAACTATCTGTTATTATTTGCTTTCTTCTGATTAATACAATACTGCCACTCCCATTACCATTGTACTACTACTGCAGCTACTACTACTACTGCAGCTACTACTACTACTGCAGCTACTACTGCAGCTACTACTACTACTACTACTGCAGCTACTACTGCAGCTACTACTACTACTGCAGCTACTACTGCAGCTACTACTACTACTGCAGCTACTGCTACTACTACTACTGCTACTGCTACTGCTACTACTACTACTACTATACAACTACTGCAACTACCACCATTACCACCACCACCACATTTTCTACTACTACCACCACCACCACCACCACATTTTCTACTTAATGATACTATATTAACATAAGTATCATGACTTACCCTGTCTCTTATACACATCTAGATGTGGATAAGAGACAGTCCTTTATGGAATTCGAGAAAAAAGATAAATATTTTGTTTATGGTTGGCATAAATGGAGCCTATGTCTATGTACCGGCTTTAAAACGTTGGCTAGACCAGAGTGAAGCCTGTTTTTATTCATTGTCCAATATACAATGTGGTGATGTATATGACTTTTGATTCCGGCAACCACGAGTTGTACAGTAGTAATAAATTGACTAGTTCTAGATCGGGTCGTAGAGCGAGATATATGATGGTCCTTCATGCATCGGCACCGTCGTCGTGCTCGGTTCTCAAAATTGGCATATGCTTTAAATTTTACCGATTTTACGTGTGCACTATGGCCCAACCATTTTTAGTAAAAATACATGTCTGTTTTAGATTTTATTTTGTAAATGTTAATGTCGATTATCAACAAATGAAATTATTTAATAAACATATACTATTAAATTCTACATATATTTTAAATAATGTAGTGTAAACTAATGCTTTCTCTTTTCCTTCTGATTAAATTTACTGCTACGGCGACTACTACTACTACTGCTACTGCTACTGCTACTACTACAACTACACTACTACTGCTACTGCTACTACTACTTACTACTGCTACTGCTACTGCTACTACTACTACTACAACTACAATACCACTACTACAACTACACTACTACTGCTACTACTACTGCTGCTACTACTACTGCTACTACTACTGCTGCTGCTGCTACTGCTACTGCTACTACTACTACTACTACCATCATTACCACTACCACTACCACTACCACAACCACTACCACAACCACTACTACTAATACTACTACTACTACTACTACTACTACTTATAACTAGTACAAGTGGTCTTTAAATTTGAAAGACCCCTTTTAGTGCCGGGGTTTCAACGGACTTTAGTAGCTTTTAGGCTCTGATTATAAAAATAAAGTTAAAAAACATTAAATGTTGCTAATCTTGGACCACAGAGAGTTGGTCTTTAATTGGCAGCGTCTTTAATTGTAGGAAAATCTAACAATATTCAATTTTAAAAAGGTACTTTACATCGTAAAATATGCGTAATGACTAACCTTGGACAGTTATAGTAAACGTACAAGTACCATTGTTCCCTGACGAGTCCGTAGCCGTAAAAGTGAATGTATGTGCTCCAATTCCAAGATCATCAGGAATTGTTTCATAGGGATTAGGAGAGATTGTAGTGATATTCCTGGAGTTGTCAGTTGCATTTATTTTACTTGAATAGTCAACTAACGCCGTGGCACTACCCTCATCAGTGTAAATGGTCTCGTCCGGTGGACAGTTTATTGTAGGCTTTTCTGTATCTGTAGAAAAGGTTTATTTATAACCAATAATTATAACGCGATTGTTTTACTAAATGTATCTGGTTTTAATTTAAGTTCAGGCAGTCGATTATCAACAAATGAAATTATTTGATAAACATATACTATTAAATTCTACATATATTTTAAATAATGTAGTGTAAACTAATGCTTTCTCTTTTCCTTCTGATTAAATTTACTGCTACGGCGACTACTACTACTACTACTGCTACTGCTACTACTACTACTACTACAACTACACTACTACTGCTACTGCTACTGCTACTGCTACTACTACTACTACTACTACAACTACTACAACTACACTACTACTTACTACTGCTACTACTACTACTACTACAACTACAATACTACTACTACAACTACACTACTACTTCTGCTGCTGCTGCTGCTACTGCTACTGCTACTGCTACTGCTACTGCTACTGCTACTGCTACTGCTACTGCTACTGCTACTGCTACTACTACTACTACTACTACTACTACTACTACTACTACTACTACTACTGCTACTACTGCTACTACTGCTACTACTGCTACTAGTAACAAGTAAAAGTGGTCTTTAAATTTGAAAGACCCCTTTTGGTGCCGGAGTTTCAATGGACTTTAGTAGCTTTTAGGCTCTGATTATAAAAATAAAGATAAAAAACATTAAATGTTGCTAATCTTGGGACTACAGAGAGTTGGTCTTTAATTGGCAGCGTCTTTATTTGCAGGAAAATCTAACACTAATCAACTTAAAAAAAGTACGTTGTACATCGTAAAATATGCGTAATGACTAACCTTGGACAGTTATAGTAAACCTACAAGTACCATTGTTTCCTGACGAGTCCGTAGCCGTAAAAGTGAATGTATGTACTCCAATTCCAATATCAACAGGAAATGTTTCATTGGGATAAGGTATGATTGTAGAGGTATTCCCGGAGTTGTCACTTGCATTTATTTTACTTGAATAGTCAACTGACGCCGTGGCACTACCCTCATCAGTATTCACAGTCTCGTCCTTTGGACAACTTAATTTAGGTTTTTCCGTATCTGTATCAAAAGTTAGATATATTAAACATTAGATTAATTATACACGATCCCTCGACTAACATATTTGCTTTTAAGTACAGTCGGTCGATCAAATAATGATTCAACTTTATACACTTTTGCATTTATTTTAACATAGCCAGAAATATTTGTTACTTAGTCTTTTTTTCTTACCTTAAAAGCAACAGATTGTCATAAAAACGTAAACAAAAATATTAGTTAATTTAGTGTTATTCGGATAATGGCCATATAGATCATAAAATAACAATAATAATTAATAATAAAATTAGAAAATATTATTAATGTTACATATTAATATATCGATACAGCACCAGCATATATATATGTATATATATATATATATATATAATATAATATAAATCATCAAAGGTACATATACAGTGTTTTACATAAGGACATGATGGAACATCGTAGGCTACATCGTAGCTTTCAACGAATGAAGTCCTATAAAAGTCATTGTGTAATAAAATGCCTCCGACGGGAATCGAACCTGCGACTTCTCGCTGACAAGGCGAGCGTCATAACCACTAGACCACGAAGGCTTCATGGTTGAACAGGTCCAAATAACCGTCGGGAACATTGTATTACACAATGCTACGCCTCAAGAGAGCGTTTGGCCAGATAAATCTGGTAATACGGCTAGAAATACTGTCGTATATTATATATTGTTACATCCTTGCCTAGTTTTAATTAACTTCTTTATAAAATTATATAATATAATATTTTGTAGTTAGCATTTTTATGACCTTAAGTTTTACTCAACATTTTCTAAGAAAGTACTATTTCCTTATTTTAATTTGTTTTACTTTGTAAAGCTCATAAATATTATTATCCTACAGTATGCTATTGTCCTATGACACACAAGTTCCTTTACCCGTGGTCAGTATTTAATTAAACGCACGCAAGGTAAATGAACTGACCTTGGAATCTCCAAGACTTGAATTCGGTTTCACATCCTGGACATTTACTTTCAGTTGGTCCAAACCAATTATTTATTACTTTAATTATGTATATGTTTATCGGACACTTTACTGTAGCTTTTAATGGTGGATTAGTTTGCTAAACTTGTTGGAATTGGTGCAAAGTGTCACACCCATCTTAAATGATCTTACTACCCTAAGTAATTCAGTTGTAATTTGGGATCCAGTGCAGACAACTCAAGACATCTTTACTACCTGGAACCCTGTTATTTTGTCCGGCTTCAGTTCCTCTCTGATCTGTAAGTAAAGTACTTAAGTTGCTGCTTAAGGTTCTAGCCACCACCATCCTCTAAGCTCATTTATATGTTTAATTTCTATCTTTGTTTAATTACCGTATTATAATGACATTGTAAATAAATTATATATATTTTGTAAATACACAAAAGTTGTGATCTCTTCTCTGTTAATTATTCTGAGCCGTAACGTAACAGAAAGTGGGGGCTCGTTCGGAGACAGAACATTTTTAATTGGCTCATGAATTAACCATTTGGTTTATGTTCTTTCCATTTTTAATATTTTTTTTAAATTTTCAAATTTAAGCACCATGGCTTTTGTGTTGGCAGAGTTTACTGAATCGCCTTCTCTGGACGTTCTTGAAAAATGTAGAAAATTAGACCTTCCTGAAATAATTAAGCATTATAACTTAGTTGGGGATCCAAAGTTGCGCAAAGCACAGCTACGGAATATAATTATCGAGTCCCTTGTGGATAACGATATTTTTGAAGAGGAGGCTCTTCAACATTTAGAGGAAATAGGTGGACCACCATCCCTAGAGTTAGAATTACAAAAAATGAAGTTACAATTACAGGCTAGGGATCTAGAGCTAAATGCAGAGAAAAATAAGCTAGAGCAAGAGCTATATGCCGAGAAAAATAAGCTAGAGCAAGAGTTAACTGCCGAAAGAAATAGGCTAGAACTGGAAAAGGAAAAGCTTAAAATGGAGTTAGATCTCCAATTTTAAATTAAGGAAATGGAACTTAAATCTAGGGACAAAGCAGAGCCCAAGTTTGATGTTAGTAAAGATAGTCGTTTAGTCCCACCATTTAAAGAATTTGAAGTCGACAAATATTTTCAGCATTTTGAAAAAATTGGTCAGTCCATAGGATGGCCAAAAGATAAATATACACTTCTCCTACAGAGTGTATTGACTGGAAAAGCTCGTGATATTTATGCCTCTTTAAATACAACCGAAATTAGTGACTACGATATTGTTAAAAGAGCAATCTTAAAGATATGAGCTTGTTCCAGAAGCCTATCGGCAAAAATTCCGCAGTTACCGCAATAGTGGTAATCAAACCTACATGGAATTTGCGCGCGAACAGGAAAATCTGTTCGATCGCTGGTGCACCTCAGAAGAAATTAACAAAGATTATAAATTACTTAGGGAATTGACCCTTGTCGAACAATTTAAACAGTGTGTGCATCCAGCGATTAAAACGTATTTAGATGAAAAGAAGGCCAAAACCCTTAAGGATGCAGCCGTTTTGTCAGATGACTATGCCTTAACCCACAAAGGGACTTTTACACAAGGTAAACCCTTTTCGCCTTCACCCTCTTGTGGTAGTAAGGTGGGGGCTGGCCCCAACCCCTCAAAACCAACTGGTAAAGGGTCAGGGGACCAAAAACCTGTATCCACGGGATAAAAATGCAAGTTTGCGATGTAACTATTGTAAAAAAAGTAGGACATATTATGTCTGAATGTTATTCGCTAAAACGTAAAGAAGCGAATACTAAGCCTGAGTCAAAACCGACTGGCTTTATTGGTAATCCTTTGGGGGAACCAATTTGAAAACTGACAAAATTAATGTCATTAATGAGGATAATATCCTTTTAAGCCCTAAAATGAGTGAGTATTCACCATTCATTTCACATGGTTCTATTTCCATAAATGGGGACTCTGGTAGTAACCTGTGAGAATACTACGCGATACTGGCGCTTCACAATCCTTAATTTTGGAAGGGGTTCTGCCTTTATCCAAGAAGACTTCATCGGGTAGTAGAGTACTTTTACAGGGAATTGAATTAGGCTATTTTAATGTCCCTTTACACCATGTATTTTAAAATTCAGAGTTAGTTACAGGGCTAGTTAAAGTAGGAGTTCGTAAAGAAGTTTCTTTTGAAGGGATCACCTTCTAATTGGGTAACGATTTAGCAGGGGCTAAAGTTAGAGTAGACCCAGTTTTATCTACAACGCCTCTTATTGATCAACCAGATCATTTTGACTCATTGTTGCCCATGTGTGTTGTTACTCGATCCATGAGTACAAGAAATAAATCACTCCCAGGGGTAGATCTGACCGATAATTTCCTACCTGTGATAGCCGTAACGTAACAATATGTATATGTATATATATGTGTGTGTATATATGTATATATATATGTGTGTGTGTATGTATATATATGTGTGTATGTATATATGTGTGTGTGTATGTAGATATGTGTGTGTATGTATAAATGTGTGTATGTATATATGTGTGTATGTATATATATATATATATATATTACATGACACATGTATTTTTAATGATACGTAATTACTAACCATTAACCGTTACTGTAAACGTACAAGTATGATTATTTCTCGACGAATCTGTAGCTATGAAGGTGAATTGTTCAACTCCAATCCCAAGATGAGCTGGAAAGATCTGAGTAGGATCGGGAGAGATCACTGAATCGTTAACACAGTTGGTATGAATTGCACTAGAATAGTTAACTGAAGCCGTGGCCGCTCCAGTGTCGGTCTCCACAGTCACGTTAGATGGGCATGTCATTGCAGTTGTTTCTATAGAAGAGAATGAATTAAGTGAATTAAAATGGATAATTATTAGGCCAAAAATTTTTGTTTTCCCCCCTCCACTCGCACTTAACTCACTGAAAAAATAGGGGCGAAAAAAAAGAAGTTTTTTTTGCTTTTTTCTTTACAAATTAAAAAAAATGTGAGTGAATTTATCTTTATTCTTTGCCAGATGCCCTACAAATTAGTCTAAACTTGTTGGCTGATGTAAGAATATGCCATTCTAGACATCTGTGTGTTATTTTTGTATCATCTGATGAGTATTTAAAAAAATATATAAATAAAAAAAACTTTTTCCACTCGTCCCTATTTATCATTTTTTTTAAAAGAAGGGCAAACAAACAATTTATTTTAATTATTTTGCCTTATCATCATTGTCATCATCATCATCGTCGTCGTCATTGTCATTGTCATCGTCATCATCATCCTCACCCTCCTCCTCCCCATTATTATTTTTATGCAAATATTTTCAACTTTCTTATCTAGGTAGTATATAAAACGGCATCTTGAGAATATTATACTAGGTTTGGTCTACAGGAGCTCGTGCTTCATACAGGTCATTCCATTAACAGACCAGAAATATTTCCTATAAAAAATACGCCGCAACTTCTGTAGCTTATTCAATTTGTGTATTTAGCTACTTTTAAATTTATCCTATGTATAAATTGTGTTATCGTATTTTAGTTAGCTGTTGCAATGAATAATTCTGTAACTGTATTTTCCTATAGAGCAATAAATATTGTAGAGTTTACATTATTGAACATATGGTATAATTTTTTTTTTTTATTATTTGTTGGGTGTTCTGAATGGTGTGCGGTAAAAATGGCCCCGGTAAAAATGGCCCCAGTAAGAATTGCCCGGGTAAGAATGGCCCCGGTAGAAATGGCCCGGGTAAAAATGACCCCAAATGACAGGTAGGTAAAAATGACCCAATGATAAAATTGAGTAATAAAAATGATTTTTTTTTTCAAATATTTAAATACTGTAAAGTAGCAAGAATTAATCAATAAATAAAAAATGGCCCCAATTTTAAAATTTGATTTCTTTTTAAATGAATTTTTAAACTATTTAAATGCTGTAAAATAGCAAAAATTCATTAATTAAATCATTATGATAAAATTCATTAAAATCGCCAAACTACTTAAATAATTAAATAGCAAAAATTAAATCAAAATAAACCATATGCATATTTTAAAACTAAAATAACTTGTAATGTCAAATAAGTTGCAATTTGTTATTATTTACTTTATTTCATATTCATATCGACATTAAAAACAAGTTACAGATCGTGGCCAAAGCCCGAATTGGCAGCAACTTTTACAAGGAACAAAAGGTCACATACAAAATCCACACACACAAAAAAAGAAAATCAAAATGTAAAAAAAAAAAAAAAAGACGTACAAGTGGAACAACTACATAGTTCTAAGAGAGGGGAGCAGCCAGTCCCTCAATCGCCAGGAAGACTAATGGGGGGAGGGGGATTATGTGATATTAAGTATTTGAATGTAGTATGGTATGGGGACTATTAGAAAATATTTTGGTTTTGCATTTAAGCTGTGAAAAATTACTTCCATTGCGTAGACTTCTACCATGAGATTGTTGTCGGGTGGGGAGGGGGATCAGATCAGCAGAATGATTAGTAAGAGAAAGGCCTTAGCAAATTTGAGGCAGTGGGCTACTCTCCTCTCATAGAGGGGATCCAGATTACAAAGAGATCTAGAATGTTCATAGGCCTGATAGTCCTTTCCTAAAATAATACGGCAAGCACGCTTCTTAGTAGCCTAAAGTTTTGCACTAAGTGTTTTAGTGATTCCAGGGTGCCATATCACATCAGCATATTCGAGGACAGGTCTTATGTATCCAGTATAAATAGCACAAAGTGCAACTGTGCTCAGCCCAAATTTTTTAAGATTGTTAAAAATGAAAATTTTCCTGTTAGCCTTAGCAGTAATGTTATCAATATGGCAACAATATTTTAAATCATTCAGTACAGCGACGCCTAAAATTAAAGCCTCTTCACAAAAATCAATATGGGATTCACCAATGTAAAAACTTTGTTCAGGAATTATAGTACACATAGCAAAGCATATTTGCATAGCTTTACATTTACAGTACTAGGATTTAAAAGCAGAGAATTATCAATACACCATTCATGAAATTGATTAAGGTCATTCTGTAAGAAGCCTTCTTGTGATAAAAGTCGATTTTCCTAAAAAGGAGACATCAACGTATTTAAAGTACCGTATTTGGTTTTTAGAACCCATTGCAGCATCAGTGATCATAATCTGAAAAGCTAAAAGTCCGAGCTTAGTCCCTTGTGGGACACCACCCTTGAGACAAACAGAAGAAGACATAGCATAGGTGTAGATCCCGGGGGGATGGGGGATATATCCCCCAAATATTTGACAAGGGGTGGGGAATGGTCAGTGCCGGATGAAGCATCGTCTGGCCTCAAGGCACATTTTGGATATGGTCCAAAAATGTTAATTGAATGGACCCCATGGTAATAATTACGAAATGTAAAAACCCCAGCTACCGTGATTACTCATTCAATGGTAATTGGTCTACACCGTCTATTTGCTCTCTCCAATGCCTGCTGTAAACGAGGGTGCATGGAACTAACAAAACTACTACCGTTTAACTTCACTCTGATTTTAGGCCTTTTGCAGGCTCACAGATCTATCGGGATTCACAGACGGTTGCGTGAACATGTCGAAATAAAAAGAATTACAGGAAAAAGAAAAACGTGTGCAAGATCGGCTTTTAGCTAGGTGTTTTTATGGGAGAATCCTGCTAGATCAAAGGTCCTTTTACTGATACAAACATTATCGACTGCTATAATTCCGTAATTATAAACCTGTCATCAAGAATGTATAACTCAGGACTTTAAATAAATCTGGTTTTAGAATAATTTTTTGGATAATTTGCTTTTGTTTCACCAGTATAAACAAGTTCTCGTAACCTCGAAAGCTCCGATAAGGGCAGTTATAGTAGAGGCAGTAGAGTAAAAAAATCTAATAATTAATCAACTATTAATTAATTAGCCCAATGTTTCTAGAGTTCCTCGTGAGGGCAGTATAATAGATGCAGTAGATTTAAAGAGATCTATTAATCAATCAGCTATGAATCAATCAGCCTCATGAGATGAGGGTAGTAAAATAGAGGCAGTAGATCTAAAACAGATGTATTAATAAAATAAATCGAGTGTTTATAGAGCTCCTCATCGGAGCTAAACACATATATCTGCAACGTTTCCGATGTACTTCGATTATCTTTTCTCAAGCATTGAATCTTAATGCTGGTCAACACCTCTATACGTGGTGAGATACGCCCTTGATAATGGATAGCCGAAGTTCATCTAAAAAAATTGCATGTATGTTACATGTTTCTTACACTAGTTAAACAAATGAAATCATCCCTGTCTCTTATACACATAATCATCCCCCCCCCCCCCAGAAAAAAAGAAAAAATAGAAATAGTAAACAGTTTGTGGTTGTACAATCTTGCACAATAATAAACAATAAATAATATCTTTCCTCACAATAAAATTGATCAAATCTAAGTAAAAGTACTTAACATAAACAAATAAAATCTTACCTTTATTTTCAACACAAAGCCCTTTACTGTTACAAATATTATCGACTGCTACCTTTCCGTTTGAGGCTCTTCCTACTAATTCCAGGTATCTGTGACTGTTAATTAATTGTAAGCTGATATACTTCCATTGCCCGATGTTCTCACTAATGAAGAGTACTCTCCTATAATTGGATGCAATGTTATCATATTGTTCGATGGCTAGATCTGAACGTCCACTTATATAATAGTAAAATGTCAGACAAAAATCACTCCAAGTAGCTGGCACTGTTGGAATGTACATCGTTCTGATGTCATTGTTAGATCCTACATGTATATAATAACCATCTGAAAACCAAGGAAATATTAATATATTAATGATATATATTGATATATTCACAAAAGTGTTTAAAGAAATGTTCAGCTTTATATTTTTTTTCTTTTCCTCGTCGATACTGTTTTCATTAACAACATGAATTTGTCTTTTAATTGTCATATTAACATACACGTTCATTAAATTGCTATCACATTTTTTACGAATATTAATTATTATGCGTGTTATTATTTTTACTATTAGTATTATTATTATTATTACTGTGATTATTAGTACCATCATTATCATTATCCTATTATTGATATCCAGATGATACTACAGAAACTAAAAACTGAAGCATGATACAATAAGTTTTTAGTTTCATCGGACTGAGTGTCTCAGTAGGCTAACACGGTTAGCAAGTAAAATAATAGGTACGGAGGTCAATGGCTTAAGTTGTTTATGTGAAGGTGCCTTACTTAATAAAATTAAGGACTTAGCGAATGACCAAACTCACCCACTTAATAAGTTCATAACAATTAGTAAATCTGGCAGAATAATTCCAACTTTAAAATGTACCAACCGTCATAAATACTCATTTTTACCATGTGCAGTAAGAGTCTTTTTACGAACAATTCAGTAGATAATCTCATCATCAAGCTTATCTACTGTATTAGATTCCATGCCATATTCCTCTCCTGGACCTCACAATATAGTTCAGCCTTGTTAATTCCGTGTGTAATATATTTTTATATTCATATTTAATATTACATCTGTTAAGTGTTGTCTGGTATTTTATAGTGTGAGAGTAATCGATTTCCACTGTTTATTATCAACTCAAAGAAACAAATCTCGTATATATGTACTATGTATGTCGAAAATAAATCTTGAATCTTGAATTGTTAATATTGAAATTAGTATTATTACTGTTAGTTTCAATATATTTGTTGTTATTGTATATCAATATTTATGATTATTAATATTAATATTTTTATCGGTGTTATTATTATAATTGATATTAATTATTATTATCATTATTATTGACGATGATTAATGATGATAATGGTGATGATGATGAATTATTATTAATGTTACTATTTGAGGGCGCTTCAATCTGCCGTACGGCCATAAATTTGACTGTTAGTTGATTGTTTAGTTTGTCGATTTTTGTTTTGTGGTCTTGGTATTTTGTATTTATCCAAAAATGTTGAGTCTGTGATAAGGTGTGGCACCTTATAAATCACTAGAACTTTTATCTACAATTGTCAACTCATATTTTAAAGCCCTTTTGGAGATTCGCTATATCTCTTGTAACACAGCTCAACCGCGGTGAATAAATTGTCTTTGACCAAAAGACAACAATGGAACTGCTATGTACCGTACGTTCAAGCCAAAGCTACTTGTCTTTTTTTCAATGTCTCCCCCACCCCCTCCCTCCAACCTCCGCCTTTAAAAAAATATTGCGCCCTTCCTGTGTATGACATTGAACTCCATTGCGTTGACACCAGACTCAGAATATGTCTTAGTGACTGCTGATGAGGCGAGAATGCATACATCTGTTTTTAGGATGCAATTATTTGACAATCTGGTTTTACATGTCCATTTTTCGCGATTATGACTATTTTAGATAAAGAATGTTTTGAGCAGTGGTGGATTCAAGGCCCACTTCCCCCCTAAATTGTTTTAATGGATTAAAAAAAGAAAAGGGCTCCTATCCAAATTTAAGTGTAATTTCCAGCCATCTAATCCTAATCATAATTTTCTTACCCCAGCCCCCATGGTGGAGCTGTGGTGGATGGTTCCATAATCTGTAAAAGTCCTGGTCACCTCTCTTTTGAATTCCTGGATCCACCACTGTTGAGTTTTATATAATAATTGTTAGGCTTACTAAAATTACTATGATGCGTTTATTGCAATTTTCACTTTATCATCTCAAAACAGTCCCAAAACCATTTAGAGCGCGTTATTTTCCAGAGGGCTTCGCCCCTGGACCCCCAGGGTCACACGTACCTCGCATAAACGCTCCCCCATCTTTCAAAATCCTGGATACGTCCCTGTAAAGACCAGGCATCCTGAGATCTGTGCTGTAGTATATTGGGTGTTTTACTGCAGGTTGTAAACGAAAACACACGCAAAGATGCCATATTAGATCTAATACTTACCAACATTTCATTTCAAAATTATTTAACGTACCTATAATAAGTTCCCCACTGGGAAAAGTGGCCATAACACTATGTATTGGGTATCGAATAATTCAATTAGTCAAGCCGGTAGTGTTAGGAACTGCAACTATAGACGGGTATTTAAGCACAATCTATACGAGTTTGGTAGGTGGATCGATTACTCGCACACCTGGGATGAGATGTTTACAAGATAAAACGGGCTCTTTTTATTCGAACATTGTTAAAGCCATTAGTCTACATTTTCTAATCAGATCTGTTAAGTTGCATCCAATAGATAAGGCGTGGATCACACGAGATTAAACGTTATTAATTAAGAAACTTCAAAAAAACTTTTTAGACAATAATAGAGTTCCTATATAGAAAGAATTGCGACATGAGACGCTGCTGGGTATCCATCTTGGTGCCTTGCATTCATGAGTGACCACAAAGCCTATGTTACAATGTGGCGATTGCAAAAATAATAGACAATTGAAAAAAAAAAAAATTATTATAAGAAAATTTTACGTCATTTGATAGTATATATCTGTTAATCAACATGTGTTTGAAAATTTATAAAAAAATTCCAAAAGATGTTGATTCTCAATCTGCTGTTATTAATTATTATATTACATGCAGATTTTGCTTGATCAAAATTTCATAGCGCCTTAGCTAGGCGTACAACATCGCTTTGCTCGGCCCATAAAATAGTAGGCGACAGGGCCTAGGCCTTTTCACTGGACAACTTACAAATTCGTATAGTAAATGGGTGTTTGTGGCACGCCTCAGCTAGGGTCCCAGTCCGATGGTATCTCCAAAATAACTAGTAATATATAATAAGAGAAATCCGTAAATCATACGCTAAATGAAAAAGTACTACGCTACTTTTATAGCTAGCAAGGCCTAGAGTACTACCCTACCTACGTACTGTACTGCAGTTTCTTAAAACTTATAATAGTGGTGTAGAATAGTCTTTTAAGAACATTTCCAGAAAAAAATAATGTGATACGATTCATCGTTACGTTATGGATTTTTAAGTAACACGAGTTCAATAATTTTGCCCCGAAGCCTATCTTATTTCTGTTGGCTACGCACCATTGACTTGATCAATGGGGCACCAAGATGGCAGATAGAGGGCGGTCAGTAGTCACGTGACCTGAACCGCTCATGTCGCAACTCTGAACTCTACACAATAATATCAAATGGCACCCCCTACGAAACAAAGTAATTCTATAAAATTGCCCACTGCCATGAAAGCAACAATTGCATTGAGAAACTTAAATCCACTGATCCACTGATGGGATGGCACAGGGGCATACAGACAACTAATAATAATAAGCTAAAAAAAAAAAAAAAAAAAAAAAAAAAAAAAAATAATTGAACAATTTGCACGTGTATCTCAAAGTAGACCCCCTATTGATGTAACAGACTTACCTGTTATATTCCCTCCTCAAGTCTTACTATGTTAAATGTATTATGAGTTAAGTAAGTTGAACAACGGCGGCGGAACGTTTTTGAAAGTGTGGGGGGGGGGTGCATTTCATAAGATCGAGTTTGCGAGCGAAGCGAGCATCTAGGCTGGGGGACAGGGGCCGGCAAGGGCCCCGGGGCAACGGATATTTTACGAAGTTTGGTGAATTTTATAAGTTATTTTATAGGCATCTATTGTAATATGATTTCATATTTGTTGTAATTTCCAGTGGCGGATCCAGGAATTCGAAAAAGAAAGGCCCAGTGAGGGTACTTTCACAGATAGATCTATACTACGTTTGCCTCACCATGGTTGGGATGAGGCAAGAAAAGGTGTGATTATGGCACATCTAGATGGCCGAAAATTGCACTTCCAGACAAAAAATTTGTATATAATAATCTTTATATCTCCATTTTTTATTGAACAATTTAGGAGGGTCGGGTCGGCCCGGCTGGGTCCCCATGAATCCGCCACTGGGTACTTGGAGCAGATTGAGAAACATTTGTGATTATGGTACCTCTAGATGGCCGGAAAATACACTCTTAAAATTTTAATATAATTTTCCTTATATCTCCATTAAAAAAAAAAAGAACACGACCTCAATGAACTATTCATTATGAGGGTTATCCTTGATATGGGTTCACCGACGAAAACTTCACTTTTCCCCCGATGGATAAAAATTACCCTTCTATGTAGCTCGGAAATGATACTCCAACTGTGGCGGGTCCAGGAAGTCGAAATAGAGGGGTTCAAAGGAGAGTTTTGCGTAAATAGAATGTCCACCCGCCTCAGCCCCACAAAATTATGATTATGGCACCTCTAGATGGCCGGAAATGGCACTCTCAGATTAAATGTTGAATACTATTTTGTTTGTTTTCTTCTTTTTTTTTAAATAATTTTGAAAAAAAAAATAGGATGGTGTCGTGTGTTGACTGGGTTTCCCCTTGAGTCTGCCACTGTTCAATATAACACTTGACATAGCCTATCATTTTGTTTCACAAATGATTAATTCATAATGTCAAGCGAAAGATTTTTTTATTTGAAAGATTTTTTTTTACTCAATACAGTTTTTAAAGCCTATAACACATTAACTACAGTGTTGTAAATTCTGTAGTTAACCTTATTTTTAAAAATGGCTTAATTAAGTATCTTATTGTTTTCGTTAAATTAGATGGAGTTTGTGGTTATATTACGCTAGTTTGAAGGTTTACTGTAAGCCAATCAGTTACACTTACTATACATCATCGTAGTTAGCATAAAGAGGACTAGAACGTCGCTCCATTTGCCTAAATACAAATTCACGAATGCAGGCGATTTTTTGGATGCTCAGCTCAAAAAGGGAGCTTGTAATGTTCGTTAAAAAAACTAAAACAATAAAATCTATTTTATAATAATAATAATAATAATAATAATAATAATAATAATAATAATAATGGGTCAATTTATAAGGCGCAAATAAACAAGGTGTAAGCACGAAATAATAATAATAATGATAATAGTAATAATAATAATAATAATAACTCAACTGGTGCCGGGAACAGTAAAAAAAAGTGGGTGGGGGAAGGGCAGGCCCCCCCCCCCCAGTAGAAAAAGTGGGTGGGCCAATGCCCCCGGTTCCCCCGCTTTCGCCGCCGTTGAAGTTGAACCCTAATAAGGCATGTTTACAAGGTGAACTCCCCACCAAAGTAATAAAGGAATTTGCATGTGAATTTAGCGTCCCCATTGCCGACTTTCATTAATTTCTCAACTAGCTAAGGTATGTGGAAGCATTGTGTATAACTGGGCTCGAAGTGACATAATAAATGCTATAGGTGACCGTCATCAATACGGAAATATTAAAGATTTATCTACTAGCCACTGCCTGATTGTTCTTCTTATTGTACTACATAAAGGTACTGACGATACTGGTGCACTAGGTACTCTGATTGTAACAGATTTTAGCAAGGCATTTGATTGTATTGTTCATACTCTGGTCATTCATAGACTTTTAAAACTAGGAGTACGAGGTAAAATTGTACTTTGGATTTTAGACTTTTTAACAGACCGCCTCCAACCGGATCAGTATAAATCTTCTGTATCTTATTGGAAGTCTCTAACCTGTGGAGTTCCACAAAGAACTAAGCTATAGGCCCACTAATATTTATGAGTATGATCAACGTGCTTTAGAAAATACAACAGCCAATAAGTTCAAACTCGTTGATGACCTAAGCTTTGTACAAGTCCGTCCATCGGGTGCATGAGATGTTTTCGAAAATTATATTATAAATCCTGAAAAGTGGTCCGAGGATAGTTGTCTTAATTTATCCCTAATAAGTGTTAGTGCAATGCAGGTATGTTTCAAGAAGCATCCACCCCCACCTGCAGCCTACAGTATTAGTAGAAATAACGGATACCACGATTTTATGCCTAAGAATACAGTCTAACCTAAAAATGGGATCTACAGGTGGATGACATGGTTCCAATAGTAGCCATAGGTTATTTCTGTTATTCGCCTAAAGAAATTTGAAGTAGCAGTAGATGACTTAATAGCCGTATATAATGGTTACTTCAGTCCTGCATTTGCATATGCCACTCCAGTGTGGTACGGCAGCTTAACTGCTGGTCAAGGTGAGCGGCTGGAGAAAGTCCAAAAACGTGCTATTTGTATCATATATGGATATAAACGTTCATATGAACATGAATGATATGAAAAGCTTTGTCGTCTCTGGGCTAACAAACGCTAACGCACAGTATTTATGCTCATCTTTTGCCAAAAAATGTGCCAAATATGAAGCTCCGTCAACGCACGCTTATGTCATTAAAAAAAATTTAAGCAATACAGAGATATCAAAATAATGTAAAGCCAACAGATATATCAAAACTCATCCATTCCTTTTCTAACTAAGTGCTTGAACTTACAGTAAAATTTAGTAATTGAGAGATACCAACATTATTTTATGAAATTATTATTATAATGAAAAATTATTATTATTATTATTATTATTATATATATTTATAATTATTAGTACTATTATTATTATAAATATCATTATCCTTAATATTATATTTTATCTAAAAATAAAAAAAAATACAACAGCTGCTTACATTGCCACAACAGACCTGCAACTAAAATTGGATCAATTATGAAACTGATAGATCTTTAAATAATGTTTACTATACAAAAATCTCATCATTTTCTGTTGCATCTGGTTCTGGCAAAGCATCTCGGATATTTCCATCATATTTCAGACCTTTGTAGAAATCATGGTAAAACCTTGGAATGGCTAGAGATTTGCACAGATACATAAGATCATCATACTTTGCCTTTGTGATAGCTGGGAGTTCACTGAACTTGGGCATGAATGCATTTGACGAATTTGAAGGCCGACCACAGACACTAACGTTGACACGTAGTTTGCTAAACATCATCATAGTTGTACTTAAAGTGAATTGTATCTGGGTTATCTTTGAGATAACGCATCCATTTCATTTTCAGCCAGTTGACAGTGCCTCCATTTACATCTTTAGTGCGGTTTCTTATTATCGACTTTCCAAGGATCTTGAAATCAATAAATTCCTCTGTGGAAAGGATTTTCACTGAGAATGGATTGCGTTGCCTTGCCATGGCCACAATGCAGTAATAATCTCCAGGGCTGTAAACATTCTGGTTCTTAATCGCTGTCATCATTGAGTGTGCAGAGTCACACTCCATCTGTGAATGCCCCGACTCCATATAGAGGTGATGGATGCAGGTAATCTACGTATAACGTACTACATTTAGGCACATTGAGGAAAAGTACTGGTTTCTATTTTGTCCAGAACATGTGTCTGAAAAGAAAATAACACGTGTTACCTTAGCCGGGAGAGATTTCAAATACTGATACATGCATGTAGCAATTTCGCTGCTACCTCTTTCTCCGACTCCCTCGTGCCACATGAAGCAGTTTACGTTGTGGCTGTCAAGATCATATGTAGTGAGATTATATGTAGCAAGTTTTCGGCGATAAAACAGTGCTGATACATTCATTTTAGGGGAAAGCAATACTTGTTCCAAATCAAATCTGAATGTTAGAGACACAACAGCATTATCAGATTTGGAAAGTTCTTTAAATTCAAGTTTTAACTGTCGAACTCTGTTTTTCCTCTGATGATGGGCATCGTAATCGGCTTGTTGAGCTTGCTTTTCCTCATGACTAGAGTTTTCATAGCTAACGCAGAAACTACATTTGTCTTTTTTAGGCTTATGAAAAAATAAATTGAATTCTGACACGAAAACTGACCTGTAGTACGATTCTTTAACCTGTTTTGTTCTATCACCTTCATAATTTTCCATATAAAGGGAATGCATTTTTCTTATATTAAGGTTATGATCTAGGTATTTTCCAGTTGTCCCACTCCTTGCATAGTGGGAGGCTAGGGCAGGGAAGGAATTTATGTGTGACTTAACTGTATCTCGCAGTAGATCAGGTTTCTTAATACCAGGTGGTTTGCTGCACCTCCCATCTTTTGCAGACTGTCCTGTTTCGGACCTGTGGCTAATAGTGTAAGTCACAGTTTTTTCTCCAATACACAATGTCTTTAAAAATACAGCCTTGCAAACTTTGACCCTCTTGTCCCTAACAGTGAAATAGTAATGAAGGGTCATGTTGCGCCTACTGCCTGGTGTTTTACGGCTGTTTTTCTTCACACACACATGATTAGCAATATAATCTCTCTGTCGTTGTCTGTCTCCCATGATCCAGTAATTTCGAAAAATGGTGTCCCTGTCGTCATCTGAAAGTACAATATTGCATTTGTTGACGCATCTACCACAGCGGTGATAGATGATCTTCCTTGCCTGAACTACTTTCCCCTTTCTGGTTGTATATTCTAATCCTTTGTTTCGTGCCCACTTTAGTACATTCTGCTTCCATTCAAATTCATTTCTCTGCCTTTTTCTACTACGTCTCTTTTCCTCCCCATTACCCCTATTGGGTTGTACTACACCACCGATATTTTCTTTTGCTCCATCATTCTCCCTTGCTGCATAGCCTACATTCGGTCCTGCTTCATCTCCTATATTTGGCTCTGCTTTGTCGCCTACATTCAGTCCTGCTTCATCGCCTATATTTGGATTGGCTCTATCCCCTACATTCGGTCCTGCTTCATCTTGTATATGTGACTTGGTTTCATTGCCTACATTGAGTACTACTTCATTGCCTATATTCGCCTCGGCTTCATCGCCTATAATCGGTCCTGCTTCATCGCCTATATTCAATAATAAATAATAATTGATTAATAATAAACATTAATTTATAGTAATGTCTATTATTAGCAATAATTAATAATAATAATTATAATTAGGTAATACAGATAACAATAAATGATATTAATAAATTATAATTTATATATTTTGTGAAAGTGAACCAGCCAACAACCTCTGATCATTTAGGATCAATAAATAATAGTAATGTCTATTATTAGAAATAATTAATAATAATAATAAAAATAATTAAGTAATAAAGATAACAATAAATGATATTAATACATAATAATTTATATATTTTGTGAGAGATCATTTAGGATCAATAAATAATAATTGATTAATAATAAACATTAATTTATAGTAATGTCTATTATTAGAAATAATTAATAATAATTATAATATAATAATAATAATATAATAATAATAATATTAATAATAATTAGGTAATAAAGATAACAATAAATGATATTAATAAATATTAATTTATATATTTTGTGAAAGTGAACTAGCCAACAACCTCTGATCATTTAGGATCAATAAATAATAATTGATTAATAATAAACCTTAATTTATAGTAATGTCTATTATTAGAAATAATAATAATAATAATAATAATAATAATAATAATAATAATAATAATAATAATAAAATAATAATAATAATAATAATAATAATAAGGTAATAACGATAACAATAAATGATATTAATAAATAATAATTTATATATTTTGTGAAAGTGAACCATCCAACAACCTCTGATCATTTAGGATCAATAAACATTATTAAGCAATAAATATTAGGTAATAAATATAACAATAAATAATATTAATAAATAATATTTTATTTATATATTATGTGAGAATAAACCATCCAACAACTTCTGATCATTTAGGACCCTCAATAACAATTAATAATAATTCGTACATTAATAATAAATAATATAGCTTAGCTAAGGCATACTACTGTGGCATAATTAAAAACAAAAATTTAAAAAAATAATTTATAATAATTATAATTAATTTATATTTAATTATTCTTAATACTAATTAGGTAATATCAACAATATATAATATTAATAACAACAATAATAATAAATATAAATTATAATAATAATAATAATAATAAAATAATTTAATTTAAATATTATTATCATTAATAAATTATTTCTTCTTTACTCTATACTTTAACCATATTATGAAAGTGAACCAGTATTGTACTACCACAGCAACTGACTTAGCCTAGGCCTCCTGCTTAGACCCACTATCATAGGCCCACTAGCCTAGGCCCACTAGCCTAGGCCCCCTAGCATAGGCCTCCTAGTCCTATCTATGATTAAAACAAGTCTAGGTCTAGGCCTATCTAGGCCTAGGTCAGGCATTACTTTTAACTAGTACGGCCCAGGGCCTAGAATTTGTTTACTTACCACTGTCACTTTGGCTATTGCTAGATTCGGATGCTAGGTCGGACGGTTTATTCATCTTCCGATGAATAAAAATAATTTGAATCATCTGATTCATTGATTATTTCAATAGCTTCTTTTAAAGGAACCAACTTTCGTGAGTTAGGCATGGCTTCTGAAGGTACTGGGCATGCCCAGTCTCTTTACTTACGACCTTGTATTTAATAGTAAATGAATCTCACTTACGACCTTGTGTTACTGAGCAACTGTACCCAGCTAGCAAAGCGACGTTGGCCCAACGTTGGTAAACGTTGGCAAGCGTCGGTAAGCGTCG
>NW_022706709.1:0-1017 GCF_011630105.1 Anneissia japonica
ACTTTATTAATGAGCCAACTTGACCTTCGTTGCCCCATAATCCCCTCATTTTATACCCCTAGATATGACACTGCCAATGACTACAGCTGAGGCTGACAGAAACATACTATATGGAATATTCTCCCGTTACTGTTGGCCCCATTGATCTAGAGGCCTACCTGAATTAGAGTGATTAGAGTCTTGTAAATATAATAGATGTCCTGGTTTATTAATTAATTACTCATTCTTAAAATTAATAAGATGTAAAACTTACCTAGAAAATTATAATTGCTTGTTTTGTGAAGAAGACCCTCTGAAGCTTGAAAACATATCTAGATATTTTTCCAGTTGTTGTTGTACACTGTTAGAGGTTTCATCACTACATGATAACAATTGCAATATAAATTTGTCGAATCAAATTTATTTGATAAAAACAGGAAACAGCATTTAGAAATTAATTCTTCCTTCTCATTCTCTCATTGACAAACATATGAGAGGGGTAATTAAATCAACTCCGCTGTTTTTTTTTTTGGAAATTGTTTTTTTTTTGTTAATCAATAACTATCAAACGTCCCGAGATATAATTCAAGTACAGAAGCACTCACAAACTTAAACTGGAATAATCTAAATACCAAATTGTGTCAAGATCAAGCTATAACCATGTTTAAAATATTGAATTCTTGAATGCCAACTTATTTAAAAACAAATTTCAAGAGCGCAATAAAATATATATGACCAGATCTAATGATTTACTTGAGTTACCCAAACCAAGTACTGCATATAAGTTCATACTTTTAATTTAAATAATTTAAATTTTGTTTTATGTATACTTTTACACGGTCCTGTGAAAAACAATTAATTTGTGATCATGTTTTCTGTTTTCAAATAAAGTCATTGTTATTATTATTGTTGTGTTAGTTCAGTAAGTTCTTAGCTTTTAACTAAAATGTAAAACAAGAAAACCGTTTTTGCGAGTTAATGTTTAATTAATATCATTCCTATATTCTTTGTGTACACCCAAACTGATACAAGCAAATT
>NW_022706710.1:0-705 GCF_011630105.1 Anneissia japonica
ACTCTGACAAAATTTTCTCTTTATAAATTGCAAATGCTGCAGATGTATATATTAAATCTTCTAACACATCCAGTTCCAAGAATAAGTTTTTTTAATGAAATATCATCATTTATAATACACCTTAAGACACTCCTTACTTTCCTCCAAAATGTTTGTATATGCGAACAACTAAAAAGCAAATGGTTTTCATCTTCAGAAACTCCACATTTTTTCCATATGTAAAGCCTTTTGTTTGTAGGCAATATTCGATTTAAAATTTTGTAATTGAATTGTGCTAGCTTTTTGTCCTTCATTTTACATACTTTATGTAACCAGCACGTCTTCCAGTCTATGTTGCTGTTATTGAAGTATTTTTCCCATTTATTTTGTCCATTAGGTGTAACAAACATTTCATTTACAAAGCACGAATATATTTTTTTTTGTGTTAATACCTTTATACTTTGTACTAATATTAGGTTTTTCTTTAATTTCAAAATTAATAGCTGTTTTAATTACATATTTCCATTGATCAGGTATGGCCTTAAGTATGCACAAATATTCGTTTAGCCAATTTGACTTATATTTCAATTTTGCCAACAAGTTATTTGAGTTTAAAAATTTGTTTTTGTTAACTATGTCTTTAATTAAAATTATACCACTTGTAATCCAGTGTCTGTAACAGAGTGATTTGCTTTTTAGTTGTATTGCATGGTTGCCCCATAGCTG
>NW_022706711.1:0-831 GCF_011630105.1 Anneissia japonica
CCTATGTTCTGTTGTTCAAACAGACATAGTAAGTCTAGTAAGCAATTAGTAGAGCTCCGCATAGTACACTATAGGAAAATTATTATTCGAAGGTTAGATAATAAAGCAGGGGCTGTCCAGGGCGTTGGGGACACAGCGTAACGTGTTCGCCGTCAATCAATCGAAAATTCAAAATTTGTGAGTGGAAAAATAATCGAGTTCTCCTTTCGCCCACTGCTGTGACCGCCACTGAGCTCATGGGTACACTTCTTTTTTTTCCTCTTTCCTCCCTTTAACTCTTCTAATTTTTTTTCTCCCTCTTTATTCTTCGGTGGAATCATGATAGGAGGGGAACGGGGCCCCTGTGGCCCCTCGCTGGATCCGCCCCTGCATGATGTCATGGCGAGATTGCGTCAAATAACATCAGTTCGTAACTTGTGGTATCACTACTTAAATAAGTCAAAATAGACAGACCTATCCGTGGGTATATATAAGGCTGTATAACTATTGTTTATAACGGCAATATAAAATTCAATTTACTAAATTTAATTTTTTTTTTAATTAGGAAAACAGGAATTTATGTATGCAGGTAATATCGAACACTAGTATAATATAGGCCTACGGGCCTTATACAAAAGGAATAAATCGTTTGTAGTAAAAATTGTGAACTTTGAGTTTGTAAAATTGTTGGCCTTACACGCTTTCAATTTTAACAACGTACAGTACTTGTTTTGCGGTGCATCCATACAATTGATGGAGTGGTTACTTAGATGGTTACGGAATGTACAAACAATTGCTTTTTTACTCAGTATTGGTGCGGAAATACGCACCGCACTTGGAACAGAGCACATG
>NW_022706712.1:0-999 GCF_011630105.1 Anneissia japonica
CTAGTTTAACAGCTTTTGTATTACTCTAGCTGGGGTGAGTGAATTATATTTTTTATATATTGTATATTATATATATATTATATTTGTTATAGATGTTATTATTTAAATCATGGTTAAAGATGTTGAATTAGTATAAGTTGGTTATAATTATCACTACTTGTGAAGTAATTAACTTTTGTGCTAATTTAGGTATTCAGAGAGGTTGTGCACATGTTTTAGTCTGTGATAGTAGAAAGGTGGTTTTATCTAAACCATTTAAATGTTATGATTGTTTAAGATAACGATTATTATAACTGATGTTATGTTATTATAAGCCATGGTATTATGAGTAATGCATTCATACAATATATATTTGTTATACCTTTAACTCTGGCATTAGAATCTTATATACATTAATGCTATTGTCTTAAATGAGTGAATACTTATTAATTATATAATCATTTAGTATACTTGATTAATATCTTTTAGTCGTTGTAGTTAGTGTTTAAGATGCTGAAGACTAGTAATTAAGTTATATGGGTGAATGACCTTGACTTGTGCTGCTGTGATATGCATTGAATTGCTATCTACTGTACAGCATTAGTAACATAGGCTTGATATGAAGGTCAAAGGTTATTGAATTTTGATTGTACTATCTTTGCTTTTTATACTTTTACTTTTTAATTATCACTAATAACTAAATGAAGGTGTTCATGAATTAGATAGTTATATCAATAGAGTAATTCGGTACTGATTATTTTATAATTGAGTATGATAATTGAGTTAATCATCTTGATAAGAATAGTTTTATTATCATAAGGTATTTTATTAGTATGATTGACTTATTTTATATGATGTTATATAGATTAACTTAAGAAATGTTTAGCATTTTGATTGTTGCATACATCTTTGCTTAACATGAGATTTATATATTTTATTATACAGGGTTATTCTTTTCGTAATGCGCCTTCTGTAATAAAAGACCGTCAATGAGTCTTCGTGTTATGATTGATTCCGAGT
>NW_022706713.1:0-685 GCF_011630105.1 Anneissia japonica
AGCTCGGTGGTCTAGAGGTATGATGCCAGGCTAGTAATCTGGAGATCGTGGGTTCGAGTCCCACCCGAGAACAACTTACGATTTTTTCGCAGTTGTTTTCAAATGTACTGAGTATTCGGTACATTTCCACGTCAGGTAGGGCAAAAATTACACCTATACAGAATTCATAATCAAATCAATCCAAGTCCATTAGGAATAACATTTAAAAAAAATATTACTCATAAAACTACATAAATAGAAATATATACATTAAAGAAAAACAGAATATAGAATACACTGTGTATATGAGGAAAGTAATTTCCTTTTTGCCGCCAACTTAGCAGTGCACAGTAGTAGAACTGCAGACTTATCCTTGGTGGAAGCTATTGATGCCGAGGTACCTGCGTGTACTCGGTAGTGGTGGGGGACGCTATCTCAAAATTTGAGAGTGTGCACCTTCCTCCTCCCCTTCGCGCCTGATCATAAATTAAATTCTAGTTTTTTTGTAGCTTAAAAGCACATTGAGAAGGTTATTTACTGTGCAAGGTGTTTTTTTGACCATTGAATAATCTTTTCTTTGACTTGGAAGAAAATTTGTCTGAACCACTAAACTCAACTCTGGAATGGATCTGCCAGTGAAGACATTTTGTAATTAGTGCTTTATAAATTCACAGCCATAAACATTATTATTACTTATGATTTTCAA
>NW_022706714.1:0-976 GCF_011630105.1 Anneissia japonica
TTCTGCAGAGTTCAGTCAGGGCTCACGCTAACCGACCGGAATGTCGGCATGGATGAAACTATTTTAGTTTTACGGCAAAAAAATAATCTGCTGTAGGCATAGGTATTTTGAAGAAGGCCTAAAATAAAACTAAAATGTTTTAATACTTGCTGAAATACATCGTTTCTTCATTTAGATCTCCATTTTTCACTTAGTCCATGCGACGTTTTTTTCTGTTGTATACGTATGAGTAGTCATATGAAGGTACTATATCCCCGACAGTTGGTTGTGCAGCAATGTACCCTTTGAATTCAAACTGAAAACAGGTGAAAATATAAAGGCAGCCGACTGTCGGGTACATAACGACTATTTAGCTTTCCACAAAAACATGAGGCCTAAGCTAGGCCTAGTTCAGTATTACTGCGATGCAAGGGTAGGCCTAGTTAGATCGTTCAATCAATGATATCGTGTTATCGTCTAATACAATTAAATAATGTGTGTAATATTTAAGAATGCACCACGTGGGTCGCTTTCTTTGTTATGGCGGTTGTAGTGTAGTATACGTAGCAGAGTGACGACAGCAAGCTAAGCCTAGCCCAGGGCATAGATCGTGTATGTTCTTGATAATCGTAATGAAAACTTCGGGTGATAGACGATTGGGCCCAACTGGTGTGGACGATCGGATCCATGATATTTTCAAATAAATTGTAGTCCTAATAGCAGGCCACTGCCAGCACCCCCACTTCCGATATCGTTCCAAACTACGTACTGTAAATTGAAAATACTGTATACGTAGCTAGGCCATATGCCTACAATATTTTTTCAAAGAAATTTGCTAAAAATATTACTGTAATTTGCCTGTCGAATTACATTACCAATGTAGTCTGAAATCACTATTTTGGGCCATAAAGACTCCACCTGTATTTTTCAACCACCACACAAATTTGACCCAACCGTACATATAAGTATGTATGTTATAATGTATGTATGTATATAT
>NW_022706715.1:0-756 GCF_011630105.1 Anneissia japonica
TTTTGGAGCGACTGCTGGTCAGCAGAAGACCTAATGGCTCTATATAAAATTGTATCGTCCGCATAGAACGTGTGAAGAAATATCAGACGGCAGGTCAAGTAAAAAAAATATTAAACAGAATGGGGCCAAGAACAGATCCCTGAGGAACACCAGATTGCACGTTACAGGTATTGGAAGATGCTCCTCGAAAGACAACTTTTTGAGATCTGCCATCTAAGTATGATACAAACCACTGCAAAATAGGCCCACAGATTCCGTAATGGTGTAGCTTATTAAGTAAAATTTTGTGACTTATTCTATCAAATGCTTTGTTCCAATCTAAAAAAATAACATCGATTGGAGGAGGGTTGCGTTCATCCAATACCTGTGCCCAATGATGATGAGCTGTGGCGAGAATTGTTTGGCTAGATCTTCCAGCTACAAAACCATGTTGAAAAGGTGACATAAGATGGTGACATTTTAAATGGTCTATTAAGTGATTACTGACAACTCTTTCTAACAGTTTACTTACAATTGAACACAAAGACACTGGTCTATAGTTAGTGATATCATTAATTACACCATTCTTATGTATTGGAATCACGCTGGCCAGCTTCCACTCTGAGGGGAAAACACCCAGTTGGAGAGACAAGTTAAATATTTTGGCCAAAGGCTCACAAATATATATAGCTGAAATTTTGAGCATTGTGGGTGTAACACCATCTGGGCCTGGTGCCTTACCAGTTTTTAGTTTGTTGATGAGTTGAAGGACTTCCG
>NW_022706716.1:0-527 GCF_011630105.1 Anneissia japonica
TATACTCCAGTTATGCAACTAAAGAAACAGGCCTAACAAGTGAGTGATTTTCTCGGGCTTATGAATATAAAAGAAACATGAAATGGCCATTAAATTTTACGGCATGCAATTATAAATTGATAATTTTACATAAATGTAAATATGAAAATACTATAGATTTACTTTATAATATTATTATAAACATGATCAAACAATAAAAAAAAAACGTATCTCAAACTCGGTCAACTTGGTAACTTCTGCATTGTTTCTGTAAAAAGAAAAATACCACCAAGACCATGTTAAATCTTGTGAATGCATTTAATTACATATTTGACTTACACAATTGACCAGATATTGATGATGATTATAAACCATGTAATTTGTTAGGATTGATTTTCATAGCACTAGGATTATTGACAGTTCTAGTAACTGGTCACATTTATTGTTTAAAGAGGCTTTCGCTATTAGACGTTTCAACCCATAACTTAACAATGGACTGAAAGCATCCAAAGAACTATCATTGTTTACCTAGTTCTCACTTCCAGTTG
>NW_022706717.1:0-2600 GCF_011630105.1 Anneissia japonica
GTACAGTCCAGCAGGCCAAGTAAAATTAATTGCCAATTTCATGTCCCTGCTCTCATAAAATGGTAAAACCTTCTATGAAAAAAGTTTACTATATTTCCCACTGTATTTTCAAAAAACAATAATTTTTCCATAAAAATAATGACAATCTTAAACATTGTTGCCAAAGCCTAAGGGCGTGTTTCTGCTGAATAATGCCAAAAACACATGTTTTTTATAAACGGTTAAATTCCTTCTGAACGCGTTTCTAGTGAAAAGTGCCACTAATAAAAACACGGTAATGCAAGCATTGGCAGGTGGGCGGAGCTTAAATGACGGTCACCAACGGAAGTTGAAGCTGACCTTACTTCTTAAGAGGTACAGTGCATGATGCGAAAGAAGTAAACAACACACCACGAAAGCATGAAAAAAGTATGGTATGATCTTCAAGCATGTCATCCTATTGGTTTAATTTTTTTCTTCGCCCCAAATTTTCTGTGGACGGGCGAACAAACCAACGAAGAGGTCAATTTCGGTCACCGACAGGTCATGACTAACACGGTAAGTGCGTTTGCAGCTGAAAAGTGCACCAGAAAAAGAAAAGAAAAGTCCAAATTATGTAAATTTATGCATAAAATCGTTCCACTTGTTGAAAAATGGGTCCAGATTTCTTATATTTAGCTTAAAATGGGTAAAATTTAAGAAATGGGTCCAGATTAATTTTTGTAAAATGAGTCGACATTGACATTGTTTGAATTTATGCGTAAAGTGGGTCCACCCTGATAATGTCCTGCACTGTTTGAAAATCCTGGCTATGGCATTGGCCCTTCGCTACTTCTTTTGTGCTCTGTTTTATTTAGAATGATATTTTATATTAAATTTTAATTATCATTATAAATACATAGTATTATTATTATTTATTTCTCATGATCATAATAAAATGAAAAATACAAAGACTTTTGATAAACTTTTGAAATTATAAATTATAGTAGGCAATTAATGGAACAAAATTCATCAAGGTTTAACCGCCGTGCCCCCCTAGATACGGCACTGATGATAAGCTTAGGGAGGGGCATAGTCATTAGTCATTGATCAGTTAATATCAACTGGAAACTTTAAAAGACATTCTGTGGACTTTGTAATGTAATCCATGCATGATTTTTGCAGCGTGTATAGATTACACTTCAACCACGTTTAGGAAATATATTAAGTGTTTGGTTCCGTAATAGGAATCAGCCAATCAGAGGTCACTGAGTGATTGATATGTAGGTGAGAAGTCATGAATGAGGATACAATTATATAAAGTAAACAATTGAATTATTGAAATGTCATCCTGATGTACCATGAACTTGGATGAATTTGTAGTGTTGTTTGTGATATCATACAGTAAACTAAGCATACAGTGGGTCTTACTGTAAGTTCACATGAACTGCTACTTATATATTGATTTAATTCACTGATCACCGATTTAAATCTTGTTTTATTTTTTGAAAGATTGCAACTGCTATATAACCTTTTGTGGTCATTATCATTGGGAAAAGTCACCTGCTTACAAATTCTAGTTGAAGTTTTCTATATTAATAGAATCCATAGAATAATTTATGCATGGAATAAATAATACTGAATAGGCCTATAGTGTTTCCTTAAAATCATTCAACTTAAAAACATTCTAAGCTACCGTTGGTAGCAGGGGTCCGAAATTGGAAGAATCAATGTCAGAGAGGTCAGTATGAGCTTTTTTAACACATCCAATTATATTTTGCTGTGTTTTTCAGGAGAACTAATACAGTTAGTAAAAACTTGCAAATATCGTGAATCTGTGGGAGATTGGTTATATTCCAGGAGATTCTTGCTTGCGGGAGTGATTGCGGCAACCTTCCCTGGCTCCCCCCACCTTCGGAAGTAGTGGAAAAAAGAAAGAAATAGAAATTATTGATCGGTCAATATGCTTTCAGAGGTTATTTCCGGATGTCTAGTAAAACAAAATTTTTGTGGGGGTACACCGGACCCCCTAGGGTTGTGTTGTCTCTCGATCGTCTCCCTTTTCAGCCCCCCCCCCCTTTTTGGACATCTCTTGATCTGCCACTGTGTACAATACATTAATTAGCATACATTTTCTTTAATAAAATTCCCCCAGCCACAGGTATACATTTGTACTACTGTAGCCCAATAGTGTAGTTAAGTGACCTAAGAATGTGCACACACCTTTTTTTGTGTGATAAAGTACCGTACTCGCAGGAATAAACGCCCAAGCGCTTAAAATATTTTTTGCACTTTCTGAGGGGCGCTTATTCAAACGGGGCGCTTATGAAAACAGAATGGAAATTGAGGGGGCGCTTATGGAAAATAGATGGGTTCTTATGGGAAATTATTTTAATAATTAAAAATTCAAGAGGCATTTTTTGAATGAAAAAAATATTAGGCCTATATAAGGACATTACGAATGGTGGTTAGAAAAGATAATCATCCAGAGAACATGGCTCATAACAAGAATGCGTGAATATTTACAGCAAAATAGCAGATGCAGTTAGTGGTGGGTAGTGGTTAGCTTGCTGGTCATCGGCCGATTGAGATTAGCAGGATGGCAGAATCATTGTATTTTTCTTGAAAACTCAGATGAGAAT
>NW_022706719.1:0-2217 GCF_011630105.1 Anneissia japonica
GAAGATCTGGCGCTACCGCCGCAACCCATACGACCGCGGTAGCTTATACAACACCTTGCACATGCGTTAGCACTGCTCGCACTAAACAGTTTTTAATCGCTAAAATTTGACAGCTTAGCAAGGCATACCTAAATTGTATTTTCGGCAGTCGAGATTTCATTTTCCCCGAAGACCTTGCTGAAAATTCCCCGACAGGGGGGTCCTTCACTCCCTGGACCCCCGCCCGCTAGCGCCGCCCCTGAATTCGAATCGTAGAATGGTTAAGCAACCACGGAATAGTCCCCGGTTATAAACAATTCTTTTTTTAATCATTTTTAAGACGATTTAATTAAAATGTATTTCACCTGAAATAAATTTTCCATTCCAATTGATGTACACATTGTAGACGCCGACATTTTTGGCAAGTATGCGTATTGTATAACCGTTACCATTCGAGATTGTTTGTATGGGTAGGTTACGCCTTCCATTGCTGACCTCCACACTCAAGTCCCCCTCACCTGCCTCAGACACATCAACTGAAATAGAAAACAAGAAATATATTCATTAGTGTAGGCTTAGGCCTATCTATTTCAAAGAACCTAGGCTTGCTGCTTATCGTCGAGAAATACAACTGAATTAATTCTTCAAGTAATTAAAATAATGATATAGGCCTATAAAGGGTTGACACCATCGTGATTCTATCCCAGTACCGGTACTTCATGATTAACCCTCTGCTATCCTATACCAGTTAATTAACTCTCAACTCGACAACATGAATAAAAAGTGATAGTCCCTAAAAGCCATCGTTTAATCTCGCATCGTAATGGTACGGTATCGTACGCCGATCGAAGTTCGAATGTTGCAATACTCACGATACACTTCATGCTCGTCCCCAAGCATCACTGAATTCCCATTGGTTGATAAATGTATCGTGCCGTGTGCTGATCGAATGACGTTAAAATCTCGCTGTACTCCATGTGAATTTCGTCCTCCTTGTTTTGGCTTTGACAGTGTGAGCGCCTCCAACGATGGAATGGGATGTTCGGGTTCGGGTTCGAGCTCTGGTAAAATCATGACGTCAAATGGACAGCCATTGACTATTTGGCCAAAGTAGCGAACAGTTATCTATATAAAAAAATATATATAATATACATAAAGGATATAAATGTTATTAAAACATATCATTTCTGTTGCTTAACATAATCGTGAACACATAATAATGGCTACGAAAGATTCCAAACTGAATCACATTGTTCTTTAGAATATAAATATTTTTGACAGAATGGTGATGAACCGTATCATCTTAATACCATCATTATCCTTTACCGCCTTCAACATAAGCATTGAGTGGATTCGTTTATTCTTATCAAAATTATTTTCATAATTATTATCATATCGCCATCATCGTCTTCTGTTTCTTCTTTTTCTTCTTATACTAGTAGACTTATGCTTTTTCTTCAACACGCTGTAGATTCTGCAGCTTGCTGATGCGACCAAAGAATTGTTGTCTTTGAATTTTGTGTAATTGTGAATTTCAAATTTATTTCTAAAAGCCTCTTATTAGATGACGTGAGTATTTAGTTATACTTTTATTAATCTATTTTTCATATCATTTTTTTTCTTTCTTCAACCTTATTCTTCCATTCCTTCTATGACCTCTCTTATTTGCATGTTTTATTGTCATCATCTATACCATCATTATCATCATTACCGTTATCATCATCACCTATGAATAATACCATATAACAAGGTCAAACAGACTGTTGTTCCATTTGTTGCGGCCCTCCTTCTAAATAGACCTACCTTATGTTGTACTCGTTCGTGTGGTATGACTGTAACCTCAGCTTCCTGGTGGTTGAAGGCGTGGACATTGACTTCAGCTGGTTCGCCGAGGTTCTCCACTTCGACAGAGACATCATTGACACTCATTGAGTGGTCGCTGAGCCTGATCTGAAATGCAATCTGTGAATGAAGGAGGTTGTAAATGAATTAAAACGTGCAAGAATATAGGAATATTATGTATCACTGTTGTTACACCTTGGAGTGGAGTTGATTAGCTCAGTGCTTGCCTTCTGATCCCAGGGTCCTGGGTTCAATTCCTGTCACAGCAGGACTTTTTCTCAAGACTAAAAACAACTCCACTCCCTAAGCCTCATAAAGACACTTGGTATATAAAGCATCATTCTCATCCTGTAAGTGGCAAGTGTACTCGCTGTTGGATGTGAAGGAAATAAATAT
>NW_022706720.1:0-1523 GCF_011630105.1 Anneissia japonica
ATTGTAAATGGATTGCCTATAATAAATAAACAGGTTTAGTTATACAGACCTTTAGGCAATTTTGAGATTTGATATGGCACTTTTAAAGCATTAATTGATGTGCAGTTCTTTTGATTTGGTTTTAGCCCTACCAGTCAAAATACATGAGGTGAGTGATATGGTTAATATTGGTGTAAAATATAAAAAACATTGTTTTTCAATTATTACACTGTATGCTTTAGGCAACATATTGTTTTGCTTGCCATCTTAATAATTATACAGTAAGTCTATCATTCATATTGCATTAATATTATAAAATAATAAATATGAATGATTCATACAGCACAATCCACTAACTTTATTGAAAGTGCCCTACTGTACTCTTACAATGATACTAGTGAGAGTCCGTCTGTGTTATATTTGATGTAGATGAAAAAATAAAGATTGAATTGATAATTAATTTTAGGATTTTTGTAGTTTTAGTAAATTTGTAAATTTTTGTTTGGTTTTGTGACCCATTGATTCTATATCCTTTTAGATTATAAGCAACGCAAAGTTTATTTTTTAGATCTTTTTTTAGATTTAACAGAGAGTATATACCTTTATACCTGGTATAGCCTACCAAATTAACAAACCAAATAGCATTGGTGTGACTCATTAAATGTTATGGTACAAGTCAACTAGACTAGTCCAGAAATTGCCATCTGTTTTGTGTGGGTGTGTTCGTTAAAAATTTATTCAATTGGTTGGAATCATGCCAACAATGGAAATAGTATAATATTGTGGAATTTAATAAATTCTCATCCTGTTGTACCTTTAGGAAATAAGTATCCCCATTTATTTTCTTTATGGTTTTCAATTGAATTTTTAATTTAGTGTAGCATTGTTAAAGTATGTTTAAAAAAGGTAGTAAAAAAATGTTGATTTATTAGCTTTTCCTTTATGAACTTGTTCAATGTATATTACAGGGATGTCATTTTGAAATGAAATAACAGCAGGAGTTTCAGTAATAGGCGGAGGAACATGTCGCGGAGTGACATCCGAGGGCCATCCGGCCAGAGCAGGGGTGGGTTTGGGAGGGGGTGTCCCCCTTTCTACCTAAGAAAAAAATGAAAAATAATTACTGTAAGATGCCAATTGTCAGTGTTTGAATTGGCATTTAACTGTGTTGAATTTTAACTTTTGAATTTTGTTGCCTGAGCGGGGGTGGGTTTTGGATGGGGTTCCCCCCTCCCTATCTAAGAAAAAAATGAAAAATAATTACTGTAAAAATTTAAGTGGGCCAATGATTATATTTAGGTAATATAAAAAACAAAAAACACTAAGAAAAGGCATGATTCAATATTTTGTTCTTTATACGAACGTCATTCCTGATGTTCGAATAAAGAACGAAATATTGAATCATGGCTTCTCTTAGTTTTTTTGGAGTCTGCATGATATTATATAATTATTGTAAGATGCCATTTAAAAGTGTTGAATTTTTTTTTTTTTGTCTTTTGTGGGTGTTTCCCACCTTTATTGTCATTCCAATGTATATACACAAT
>NW_022706721.1:0-1382 GCF_011630105.1 Anneissia japonica
TAAAACAAAATGACAAAAATGACAAAAAAAAAAAAATCAGAAAAAAAGATTTTCAAATTTTTTTTTTCAGTACCATAGAAGAGATGCATGCAAGGATGATAAACTAATAATTTTTTTTATTGGGCCCAAGTAAAATGAATGATGGTCAGTTGAATAGCCAAGTGATTAACACGTCCATAATATTGGCGCTGGTTTGAACGGCACTCTCCCCTAATAGTTCAGGAGGTGGAACAATTGTCTTCTCGGAAAGGACTATAAACTGTAGGCCCAGTGTACAATTGGTTCATGTGCACTATAAAGAACCCAGTACTTCTTTCGTGACAAGTAGGGTATTACCCCGTTGTACTAGTTCATGCAGCCCCAGTTGTGGACAGACGAATAGCTGGTACTGGTTTTCCGGGCAGCTCAGACACAAAGAGACCCTTTGTGGGGGAAGAAAGTTGCTGAATGAGCTATTATAGCCCACGTTTTGATCGCTCTGATCTTTTATGGAATTGCTATATAAACACTGTAATGTACGTACAGTATATTGGTATAAAAAATAAACTGATGCACAACACAGATTCTAACTAACACGAACCAGAAAATGATGTCAAGTTTCGAATTACCTAATACGTACTTTTAAAAAATGCAGCATGAGCGTTTAAAAAAACAAAAAACCCAAAAAGTGGTGGCATAACAAATGGATTATGGCATCAAGCAAAAAATATGATAAAAATCTTAATGTCATGACAATTGAGCCATTGAGCAGATGAGGCGTACAAACTAAATTTGTATTTCACGAATAATTGAGGTTTTCTTGTAAAATTGTCTCTTGCCGCTTTGAAGATTTGTTTTTCTTTGGAATGTTCACATAATTATTTGAATTTTCGTTTTAATAGCAGCATGATAATTCCATGTCAAATCACCAGAGAATTTACCTAAATATCTCTTCATCAAATGAAATCTTTGTCCAAAATTACAAAAATGTTAGCTAGAAATTTGTCTTTAGATACATATAATTACTACTCAGGATATTTTAAGATATGTTTGCGAACTATGAGAGACTAACAGGCTTGTGTGATACGTGCAATTAGCGATACCTCACTTGTTTAACTGACCGCAACTCAGTAATAAGTTAAAATATGACTAGACGTATGAGTTAATTTAAAAGTTATTAGATTATAAATTATATTTTGTTGTAATTCATGTTATAGGTTGATTGTGGTGTAATGAATTAGCTTCCTAAAATTTTACTGAAGGGTTATTCAAACAGCTCCTTGGCTATGTGCAATTATAGGCCTATATGGCTCTGTTCCTACATATTAACGTAGTACAATACAATGTGTTGTGTGTTTGTAAAATAAAAAAAATTAATTTAAGAAAAATAATTCAGAAAATAC
>NW_022706722.1:0-654 GCF_011630105.1 Anneissia japonica
TCTGGTATAAACAATGGATCGACTCTGGATTCATGAACATTAACGATATTCTTATGGTTAATACAAGGAAAAATTACTCGAAAATTGTTGGTAAACCTAAAAGTAATGCCAATTGGATGATTGAATATTTGAACATCTTAAATGCTATTCCAAAACATTGGAAAATTTGTATTAATTCATATAAAGGAAATTCACTTGCCCTCGATACATTACAGCAAAATAATGTGCTTAAGACTGTCAAAACAAAAGCTTAAGACTGTAAAAACAAAAGAATTGTTTATAATCACTTTGTATCAAATGTTTATGCTATTCCATCCTCTCAGAGGAGATGGGAAGATGATTTCAATGTTGATAACTGTCAATTGCATGGAAGAACAAAATTCATTTAATTGATGAATTCAAAATTACTCAATTTAATCTCAAACTTTTACATAGAATTATCCCAACAAACCAGAGGCTATTTAAATAGAAAATAAAAGCAACTGATATTTGTACAGTTTGCAAAATTCCTGAAGATGATGAACATCTTCTTTTTTCCTGTATTGAAGTTAATACTTTTTGGAATAAAATCAATACTATTATGTCAAATTTTTGTAACATTGAAGTCAACTTTAAACTTATTATCTTGGGATGTCAAAAAAGGCTTGCTAATTG
>NW_022706723.1:0-1263 GCF_011630105.1 Anneissia japonica
GGCAATATTCGGTTAAGAAAAAATAAATGCATACACCGACAATGGCATTCGCTCTTATATCGGCAACGATAACGTCATGGGTGCTGTGTTGGTTCAAGTACCCCATATTGCCTGTAATGTGTATTATGTTGTAAGTGATGACAAAGAAAAGACACAGACACGTATTTACGGCTTTTATTACATCCGCTCGTGTTGAACAGAAGACGTCATCGTTCCCCAAATGCTTGTAATGTGTATAATGTTGTAAGTGATGACAAAGAAAAGACACAGACACGAGTTTAAGGCTTTTATTACATCCGCTCCAGTTTCGCTCTAGTTGCACAGAAGACGTCATCGTACCACAGATCGTCTGTAATGTAGTATTATGTTGTAAGTGGTGAAAAAGAACAGACACAGACACGTGTTTACGGCTTTTATTGCATCCGTTCGAGTTGAACAGAAGACGTCAGCGTACCCCAATTGCTTGTAATGAGTATTATGTTGTAAGTGATGACAAAGAAAAGACACAGACACGAGTTTAAAGCTTTTAATACATCAGCTCCAGCTGAACAGAAGACGTCATCGTACCACAGGTCGTCTGTAATGAGTAAAATTGGTTAAAAAGAAAAGAAACAGACACGTGTTTACGGCTTTTATTGCATCCACTCCAGTTGAACAGTAGACGTCATCGTTCCCCAATTGCTTGTAATATTATGTTGTAAGTGGTGACAAAGAAAAGACACGTGTTTACGGCTTTTAATACATCCGCTCGAGTTGCACAGAAGACGTCATCGTACCACAGATCGTCTGTAATGTATATTATGTTGTAAGTGGTGAAAAAGAAAAGACACAGACACGTGTTTACGGCTTTTATTGCATCCGCTCGAGTTATAACGCCCTCTCGAGTTAACAACGATGACGTCACCAGACTTCGTGTTGATCCGCTCGAGCTACATCGCCCTCTTGAGTCTGCTCCTATGTCTTCATCTGACGTCCCAGCACAGGTCCTCCCGTGCCAGTGTCAGCCGTCGCTCGTTGGCTGAGCAGAAAGCTACTTTTCCTTGCTTATATTCCACAGTACATTCTGCCATTAAAAATGTCATAAAATTTCGAATTAAGAATAACGAAAAACACTTTTTTCACGGATGCTATGTGAAGAGATATTAAACTACTACAAAACAACGCATTTAACATTTGACGATCACCTCCACACGCTTTATAAACGCCATTTCAAAATGCTCATGAATATTAATGAGCCTAGCAGCTTGTGTTTTTCGTAGGATA
>NW_022706723.1:1270-1658 GCF_011630105.1 Anneissia japonica
TATTATATTAAATATTTTCGTAGGATATTGAAGCTAACTATGCTTTTATGCTTATATAGCGCTAGGTGCTGCTGGGAAATGGTTGCGTCATCGTGCACCACTTTCCCATTGGTGTAATACGATGACGTCGAGATATGTTTCCGGACGTTCGCGTTCGAGCCCGGACGCAAAAATTTTTTGAGTTTGCGTCAACTAAGTGGAGTGTTATTGTTACACCACTTTTCCTATTCTTAATGCATTGCGGTTGTTGTAAACGCCAAACGCGTCAGAGAACCGGTACAGATGCTGGGAAATGGTTGCGTCATCGTGCACCGCTTTCCCATTGGTGTAACGCGATGACGTCCCCAGTGTTGAGGAATAGGCTTCCAGTGTTAAAGAATAGGCTTCT
>NW_022706724.1:0-721 GCF_011630105.1 Anneissia japonica
CATGGTCTGACTAATGAGGTCATTTGCTTTTTCAATGGAATTTTAATTATACCGTAAATCACATAACCTAAAACCTCAAAACAAACTGTTTACATAACCCTATAAAGGCTTGCAGTGTTCATTCAGTAGTACATTTGATCATAGGGAAAGTAAAAAATAGGGGAAAAAAATTCTTCTTTAACTTTTATATAAAAAAAATATATTCTTATTCAAGAATTGTTTTCAGAAAATTTGATATTTTTCAATAATCTTCCTTCTTACCATTACCACAAATGTTAAGTTATATATTCGTATATACAGGTCAGGAATTAAATTCATAATACATTTATAATGTATACACACATTCATGTTTCTCTATAAATAGTGTGGTCGCTAAATAAATCGTTCGCAAATCGTTCGATAATAAAGTAGATTGTTTCCAAAGAGGTTTACTAAAACGATTTTTAAATATTCATTGGCCATAACGAACATTGAACTCTATAAAAAAGAACCGATCTCCCAAATTAATAATAGGAATATAATCAGTTGTATTAATAATACGATGCTGGTTCGAATGGCAGCTAAAACTGCCGTTTCTATAATTTCCTGAATGTTTGACTGGTTTGACATGTTACATCAGTGACTTGTTACCATCTACTGTACTATACTAGTCTTGGATTTTTTTTTTTTTTTTTGGATGGGGTTTGCGATGGGTAGACATATGCAAATTTCTTTTTGATAC
>NW_022706725.1:0-1027 GCF_011630105.1 Anneissia japonica
AGGTTACCCCGGTGTACTGGTCGCAAGTTACTAAAAGTGCTAGTCCACAACTCGAGTGCTTTGAGAACGTTTAGGTATAAAGCGCTATATATAAATCTTTCTTCATTACATAAGTTGATTCACATAACTGACCTTCAATCCACATCCTCCATTTTTTATTGGTTTCACCAGGGTAGCGCGGAATCCCTGAAGTTCGAAATCATAAAGAATGTCATCGTTTGTTGCTGTTGAGAAACGAGATATTTAAGTAGTCTAAAGTCTATAATTAAAAAAAAAGACATATGAATTAAGATTATAAGCACGGTACTATGAAACAGCCAGCAGATTTTAAGTAGGCCTTTGGGTACACTGTATGTGGTAGAGGTGTTTGGCTTCAAAACTTCCGCAAAATGTCTTTACTTTTAACATTTGCCCAGGCTCTGTGTTCTTATTTTGTTGCCGAGTTCAGGCTCGAAATGTCCTTATTTGGTCTTACTTTACACATTTTTCAAACATAGAAAATTATTATTGTATATAGCAGTAAATTATGTACTGTATTGTAGAGGGTATTACATAGTAACACCTACTGCAAATAAGGTACAGATAAGATGACTTATTGGTTTTCTATTTAAAAAAAAAAAAACCATTAGGATGTGCACTGAGTTTAAGTACAAATAGTATGAATGTCACTCCAAAAATTGACAAGGCCTTTTATTCTTTATATATTTATAAAATGGCCATGTCAATTTTTGGAGTGACATTCATAGTATTTATATAAAAACCTCATCTAACATTTTTCCTCAGCCTCAATGTGTTCTTATTTTGTTCTTAATTTTTAAGCACTTTTAGCCTAAGTTTTGTTAGAAAATGGAGTGTTCTTAAAAAGAAAAAAAGAAAGTGTAGTTGAGCTCGGTTCTCAAGCTTGGAGTACAAAATTGCCTGAAAGCTACTAGTTTTTCGTGTTCACGCTTTTTGCATCAACATTGAGCAGCTTCATTTCACAGAGAATTCATGCGGCACAAAGTTCAAAATGAAATATATAAATAGA
>NW_022706726.1:0-1152 GCF_011630105.1 Anneissia japonica
TATATATATATATATATATATATATATAATTAGGTTTGCTGATAATAACAATAACAGTGCTCGAATAAGAGCGTTCTTTAACGTGCGCATGGGCTATAATGCACACGTGGCCACGGCGTGAACGTCGTCTCATCCAAAAGACAGTGCGCTATATAAACCTTTACAATCATAATAAAACAATAATATATAGAAGTTGGCGTATGAGTGCTGATAATTATAGTAACATCAGCGATTTCCATTAGCTATATAATGTACTGGTAATACAGCTACAATGAATCGAATGAATCGTCAAACGACTCGTCGAACGTGGATCACAATACAGTAATTGTTTTTAGTCCTTAAAATCTATAATTTGTATCGATTGACTCAGTACGTACCGGGGTACATGAGTGTATTTTGTAAAAACCGCTTCCACGTGCCACTGATATCCGTTTAAATATTATCTGGCATACCTTCAAATAATATAGACTTGTGCCTATTGATCATCTTCCTGTTAACATATTATATTATTGTATTAGTTATTTGATATTGTTGTCAACAATGCAATTTATTTAAGTCGGTATTTTTTTTCGTAATTACATGATAGCAGCATATATTTATTTCATTATTAGGCCTAGATTGTTAGAGACCTATTAAACATAATAATATAAATGATAACTAGAATAATGATAATAATAATGATAATATAAAAAATAACCTCATATAAAAAAACAGTACAGTAATATTAATGATGAAATGATGATCATAACAATGATGATGAGGATGATGGCAGTGGCGTAGAAAAATATTTTTCATTGGGGGGGATGATTGGCGTGTTAGCCAGTGTCGTAACAGGCGCGGGGGGGGGCAGGGGAAAACTGCCCCTCCCCTGACAGTTTTTACCGGGCCGACCAAGCCGTCGTACCGGGCTGCGTAATAAGAGAAAAGAAAGAGGGGAGAGGGAGGGAAAGAGAAAGAAGAGGAAAAGAAAAGGAAAGAAAAAGAGAAGAGAAAAATAAAGACAAGAATAAAAAGGATATAATGACCAGACTCACAACACCCATGCAACCCCTTCTCCACTTCAAAAACTGTCATAACTCCTTTGGCTGCCCTATGGCGTAACCACTGGGGGACAAGGAGAAAATATCTATCTTTGAAAATCTTCCCCACCCC
>NW_022706727.1:0-1103 GCF_011630105.1 Anneissia japonica
CCTTGTAAAAGTAGATCCAGTGGAGGTTTGATGGGATGGGTCATTCCAAAAAGGAAAATTGATAAATTTAAAACAGGTGATTAAAATGAATAAGTTAATACACACATCATTAGTGGCAGGGGCGGATTTAGAGGGGGGACCGTCCCGGGCCCCCCTTTTGGGAGGTAAAAAAAAGAAAAAAGAAAGAAAAAGAAAAAAATGATAGCCCAGAACGCCTCAAATGTTATTTTCGGGCGTCTAGAACACAAAGATTTCGCGGGGGCATGCCCCCGGACCCCGTGGGACATTGTTGTCTCGATCGGCCCAAATTTCGACCCTCCTTTCGGCCCCCCCTTTTGGACATCTCTGGATCCGCCCCTGAGTGGAATTAGTCTACTGTACATGTTTGGGTAGAGAGGCTATGAACCATTCCAAATGTGTTTTAGTTGAAAGGAACTATTTATTTAATTGAAAGTCCTTTTAGAAATTTAATTAAAATTACCATACTAAACAATTTTGCTACAAATTTTACATTTGAATTTCCACAAAGTTTGAAAGTTAAATGTTGTGTTAAAATCATTTAAAAGAATGGCAAACTTTAAGGACAGTGATTGCTGAAATCTACATTGCTATTAACCTGCTCCAAGTATCGAAATGCACGCCTATCTTATCAGAGATTAATCAGTTGATATTTCGGTTATTAACCAACATACTTTACATGTTATTAAAAAAAAAAATTGATGAATTAAAGGCGTATAATAGGAAGTCTCAATGTAACCTATACTGTTGCAGAGCTAGATAAAACCAGAGCCTTGCAGGCGTCAACGTTCCTATGCATGATACACGACTTTTAGAAGTATATATACGTGTATATATATATATACATATATATATATATATACATGCATATATGCATTATAATATATATACATACTTATATAGGCCTATATATACTTATATATATACACTTATATTCTTATATACTTATATATAATGTACACATATATAAGTATATATACACACACATAAACATATATATATATACATACATATGTATATATATATCAATATATATGTATGTATATATATATAAATATATATATATATGTATATATATGAATATA